>NC_056748.1:661973016-662048016 GCF_019279795.1 Protopterus annectens
GAGAGCTAAAGACTTAAACCTTGGCACAAGTATGAATAGGACATGCTGGAGGGATAGATTCATAACCCAGAGGCTTCCCATGCTCTGGAACAAGATCCCAGTTCATGTTAGGCAGAGCCCCTCACTGACTCTCTTCAAGAGAAATCTTGATGAGTGGATGGGAGATCGTAAATTTACCCCAGGGGTCACATCTGTGTCACTACTAGACAGGGGCACAGTAAGCTAATTCTATTATATAAGGGGACATTCATTGTGTCACTATTAGACAGAGGCACAGTATTCTAAATCTATTCTGTGCATTTTTGTACCATTTCATGGGGTGGCGAAAGCCACATCACTATGGCTAGGCTTACAAATGCCCCAGGGCAGATAGCCTAGTACTAAACTATGAAACTATTAGAAACAAATTTTAAGAACAATAATATTACAATTTTCAAAAACAATATAAAAACACCTACAGTGTAACTAATTACACCAAATTATACATAATGTGAAAACATTGGTTAAGAACAGATACAACGTATATCACAATGGCTTAGAGAAATTTCACTCAATTTATAGAGAAATTAAAGGCTAGTTAATACAATACAAATAGGGAAAGCAACATGAAGTGAGAGAAAAACAGGGTTATGGCATATTAAGAGAGAGAGTCAGGGGAGAGAAATTGATTTAAGTAAGGAAGAGAGTGAAGATAGAGTAAGAAGATGTATGGTATGAGTACATACTTGGTTTTAGTTAATGATATGGTTTATCCTTGGGTTGAGGAAGGACAGACCCAGAATTTGGTTAGGAAGTCCTTCAGAATGATTTTAAAGGACTGGAGGCAGGGTATTGACCTGATGGTTACGTGTAAGGAGTTCAAGGCCTTAGCAACATGGTATGAGCACAGACCATGCCAAGCAGATTTGAAATGTTTGTGGACAGAGAGGAGCTGTTGGTCACTGGATCATACTGACTGCTTAGGAAAATAGATATCTATGGCTCCCATTCAGAAGATCGACTTTTCAGAAATTTGAACTTCATATGATTGAGACCATATGACAGACTTTCTGAAATGCTGAAGAATTTATATGGAGATCACAGAAAGTACAGTTTTGTACCTACCATAAATGTAGATGTTCGAGTGCTCATACAGCTGCAGTTATAACAGATGGGTTATCCTGCGGTCAGGCGGGTCCTCGGTCGGCCGAATTCCAAAGTCTAGGTCTGGCGTCGGTTGTCATCGCTTCTTCCCTGACGTCAGTGTGGCAGGGGTATAAAAGAGGCAGCCGACGCCATTTTCTTCAGTTTTTCTTGCCCCAGATGTCAGGTGCCCCCAGAAGGAAGGCAAACATAATGTTATGCAAAGATGCAATCTTGATAAATCAAAAACAGCAGTTGCAAGCAAATACACCATAAAAGAATACCCCAAAAAGGTTATATGGAAAGTGTTTGTCATAAGGCCTGTCCTAAGAGGGGATGGAGGGAGGGAAACCTGGACTGCAGCTGTATGAGCACTCGAACATCTACATTTATGGTAGGTACAAAACTGTACTATGTTCATCGTGCATACAGCTGCAGTCATAACAGATGGGTAGAATCCCAAAGCTAAGTAAGGGTGGTAGGCACTAAGTGGAACTAGGAGGGACTAGGATGCCCTGCAGGACTGCTGTGGCAAAGCCCGCTCTAGATTTTGAGTATAGTGGGAGGTGATAGTGCTTGGAGAAAGTGTGTACTGAACTCCAGGTGGCTGCTTCCAAAATGTCCTTGGTAGGGACCCCCCTGAGGAAGGCTGCAGAGGTAGCTGTGGCTCTGGTGGAGTGGGATCTGATGCATGCAGGCACAGCTTTTCCATGAAATGAGTAACAAAAGCATATGCAGTGGGCTATCCATTTTGAAATTGTCTGTTTGGAAATAGCCTTTCCCTGAGCACCTACAGCATAGGACACAAAGAGTTGCTCAGATTTCCTGAATGGCTTTGTTCTGTCCAAGTAGTAACGAAGTTGTCTGTGAATGTCCAAGGAATGTAGCAGTCTTTCCCCTTTGTTTTGTGGATTAGGATAAAAGGTAGGTAAGTGGATAGTCTGATTCAAAGCTACACTGGATACTACCTTTGGCATAAAGATAGGATTGGTTCGTAAGGAAACTCTGTCCTGATGGAAAATGATGAATGGTTGCACAGCCATGAGGGCCTGTAGCTCCGAAACCCTGCGTGCTGAGGTGATAGCCAGAAGAAAGGCTGTTTTCCATGACAAGTACTGTTACTCTGTTGAAGAAGCTGGCTCGAAGGGAGGAAGGGTCAGCTTTTCCAATACCTAGTTGAGGTCCCAAGCAGGGACTGGTGGTTTCCTTGGGGGTTTTTAATTCTTTGCCCCTCTGAGGAACTGCCTTAAGAGAGGGTGAGAGAATAATGGAGGATCTGTGTTGTATTGTGCAGAAATGGCTGAAGCGTGGATCTTGATGGAGGAGAAGGAAAGTCCATTGTTTAACATCTCAGCTAGGTACTGTAAAATTTGAGGTATATTTATTACCCAAGGATTCTGTCCCATTCTTGATTCCAGGCACAAAATTGTTTCCATTTGGCGGAGTAAGCCTTTCTAGTAGTAGGTCTTCTGGCCTCCAAGATGACATCCTGCACCTCCTTGGAGAGGAGAAACTGTTGGGAAATCAAGGAATTCTCCATGCAGCTAGATTTAGAGTTTTGAGATGACTGTGAAGGGTTTTGTAGTTGTGCTGGGACAACAGAAGAGGGACTAGAGGTAGGATCCATGGTGGGGAATGTGTCAGGCTCCTCAGGAGCGGATACCAGTGTTGTCTTGGCCAGTCTGGAGCGATGAGAATCATTTTCGGCCTCTCTGCTCTGGCTTTTAATAGAACTTTGGGCAGCAGAGGAAGAGGCGGGAAGGCATAGACTGTCAATGTTGCCCAATTGAAGGAAAGTGCGTCCACTTTCCAGGCCTGTGGATGATAGGTCCTTGAACAAAATATTTTCAACTGGCAATTTCTGTGGGTAGCAAAGAGATCTATGTCTGGCTGTCCCCATGCCTGAGTTATCTTTGTGAAAAGTTGAGGATGCAACTTCCATTCGTGTGGATCTGTCATATTTCTGCTTAGGTTGTCTGCCAGAGTGTTTTCCTTCCCTGGCAGGAATTGTGCCTGCAGTTGAATTTGCAATTCCAGTGCTGTGTTCCATAGGGTCATGGCTTGCCTGCACAGGGGGTATGAATGAGTCCCCCCCTGTTTGTTTATGTACCACATCACTGTGGTGTTGTCTGTCCTTATCAATAGCTGGCCTGGATGCAGTAGGTCTTTGAAGGTCATAATAGCATTTTGCACGGCTAGCATTTCCTTTTGGTTGATGTGTAGGTGCTTCTCTTTTCGGGTCCATTTTCCCTGAATGCACTGATCTGTCATGTGTGCTCCCCAGGCATAGTCTGAGGCGTCTGTTGTGATGATTTGAGTTGCTTGAGGTACACAGAAAGGAAGACCTGTGTTTCTTTGGCAAGCTTGAGTCCACCACAAAAATTCCTTTTGAAGGCATGAAATGAGTGGGATAATTGTTTCCAAGATGTGGCTGTGTTGAGACCATAAGTTTTTCAGGTACCACTGAAGTTTCCTCATATGCAGCTTTGCACATGGGATTAGTAGGATGCAAGATGCCATGAATCCCAGAGCCTGCAGGATTTTCCTTGCAGTTAGCCTGGTGTAAGTTGCCATTTTTCTGAAGTATTGAGACAGTTGCCCTTGCTTGTCTGGCATGAGGTAGGCCATCTGGGTGGTTGTATCCAAGCTGGCACCCAGGAAAATTATTTGTTGAGAGGGTATTAGTTTTGATTTCTTTTTGTTGACTGTGTATCCCAGGAAGTTCAACAGTTTTATTACAAACACCAGGTGCTGCAGTAGAATGTCCTTGCTGTCCACTTGGATCAGGCAGTCATCCAGATATGGGTAGACTTGTATCCCTTGTAGTCTGCAGAAGGCGATTACTGATGCCAGGCATTTCGTAAACACTCTGGGTGCAGTAGATAAGCCAAAGGGCAATGCAGAGAATTGGTAATGGGTTGAACCTGCAAGAAATCTGAGGTATCTTCTGCAATCTTGTCTGATAGGGACATGCAGGTATGCCTCCTTGAGGTCCAATGTTACCAGCCAAGACTCCTTGCCCAGCATGGGAAGAAGCTGCTGTAATGTGAGCATCTTGAATTTTGGCACCTGTAGATATGTGTTTAGGATGGATAGGTCTAAGATAGGTCTCCAATCTTTGTCTTTCCTCAGTACCAGGAATAGTCTGGAATAAAACCCTTGACCTTGTTCTTTTGCAGGTACCTCTTGAATTGCTTTCATGTCCATGAGAGCTGAAACTTGTTTTTGTGCCTCTGCCCTTTGATTTTGTGGCAGGTTTGGCATGCCCCTCATTTTTGGAAGGGTGTGAAAGTGGAACCTGTAGCCTCTGTCTATAATGTCCAGAATCCATTTGTCTTTTATAACAATATGCCAATTTTTGAGAATAATGTCAATTTTCCGCCCAAAGGTGCTGCCATTAAAGCTTTGCTTGGCAGATATAGGGGGAAGTCATTGTGTCTTCTCCACCTCTTGGGGTTGGTGCTTGCCACTGTCTGGCTCTGAAGGAACCTTGAGGTTGCCCTCTGCCCCTTGGGTGCCTGTATCTGCCCCTTTGAGGTCTGTCCGTGGCTGGAAAGGACCAATTTTTTGAAGGCCAGTTTCTGCTGAAACGTGGAGGCTGTACCTGCAGGAAATCTTTCACCGTTTGCATTGATTTCGCTTTTTCCTCCATTTTCTTTAGCACCCCCTCAGCTTTAACACCAAACAATACATCTTTTTGAAGAGGTGCATCTAATAATTTAGCTTTGACATGATCTGGTAAGGTTTGCTCTTTGAGCCAAGCATGCCTACGTATAACAGACCCCGTAACAGCAGCTCTACATGAGGCCTCTAAAGCATCAAAACCACACTGCAAGGCATGTTTACCCACTTGCTCTGCACCATGCAACAAATCCTGCAACTCTTTTAAATCTGGTTGTTCTTGTTGTGTCATCTTGCTTTTCAGCTGAGATATCAAAAACTGTTGATACTTTAACATATGGAACTGACAGTTTAATGCCCTCATGGTTAAAGTGGCTGAGGTGTACACCTTTTCCCCCCACCTTTCTAAAGCTCTGGAATGTCTCTCTGAAGGTAATGGATTTTTAGCAGTAGAGGCCTTAATTCCCTTAGGACCCTGTGAAATTGTTTCTGGGTCAGCAGTATGGCTTTTATATAGGAACTGGTGAGAATCAGGAACCCGGTAATACCTGTCTGGTTTAACAGGAGCTGGAGGCAAAGAATCAGGATTAAGGCTGGCTTCTGTGTACACATCATCCAATATATCTAAAACAGGAGGGATAGCCAGAGGCCTATGCTGGGGGAGCAGAAGAAATTCCCTGAGCCTTTTCTTGGAATCTGAGTAATCTTGGCCTTCCCAGTGAAAGTGTTCCCTCAGTGCATGCAGGGTTTCCCCAAAAGAGAAGTCCTCATGGGGGGGAGACCGAGGGAATAGACTCCTCTGCATCAGAGTCTTCAAATGGAGAATAGGCATAATCCTGGTCCTCAGATAGTTCTGAGGTAATAGAAGCTTGATCTGAGGAAGGGTAGTCTTCCTCTAATCTGGGCCTTTTGTCAGGGGGGGGGGGTTGAGAACCCCTGATAAGAGTAATCAAATCCTCAGCCATTTTAAGCATCTGTTTTTTAGGCATGGTGCCTTGAGAGGGGGTCTTAGAAACCTGTTTTTTGGTTTTCATGGCTGCTTTATATTTAGTGAAGGCTTTAATAGAGAAGGAGGAAGGCCTGAAGACCCCTTGAGAAATGGTAGGCCTGTCTAAATTCTGAGTTTCCCCGCCAGGAGTGGCGTCGGGATCTGTAGTAGGAATGGGGGCCGAGGAGCCTGCGACCTCGGGTACTGAAGACACCGGTAATGCATTGTCATCGGTACTCGGGGGGCTGCGTAGGCACCTCGCTGAGTACCGGAGAACCGGTAGTTGGCCTTAGCGTGGTTTCAGTAGGTGGTGCAGACCTTGTATGTCGGTCCTTATCTTTGCGTTTTTTGCTCAAAACTGGAGTCGGAGTATCCAACGACATAATATAATTAAATTTTTTGCCAAAAAAGTGAAGGGCGAACTCCGCCCGACGCTTAATAGTGCGCTTATTGAATCTAGCACAAAAATGGCAGGCTGAGACGTCGTGGTCTGGGCCTAAGCAAGGTATACAGAAAGAGTGGAAATCCTTATGCGGTATTTGCTTCCCACATGAAATGCAATTATTAACTTTGTCTGACATCGGCCTGAGGCAAGAAAAGTTTCCCCAACGGGGTACTTAGCTTTCAAGAAGACTTCGGCTGAAATACTTTTGTAAATCTCAGGAGCTGGCCAACCGGCACTTGCGAACTGCTTCTGCTTCGGGCACCGCGCGGCAAGAAAGACTGAAGAAAATGGCGTCGGCTGCCTCTTTTATACCCCTGCCACACTGACGTCAGGGAAGAAGCGACAACAACCGACGCCGAACCTAGACTTTGGAATTCGGCCGACCGAGGACCCACCTGACGGCAGGATAACCCATCTGTTATGACTGCAGCTGTATGCACGATGAACATCAGTGAGGATCAAGCAATTTACTATTTTCCCAAAAGTAATGCAATCTCAGAGTTGGCATATATAATTTTCAGGGAATGAGGGGGGTTCAGGGGAGCAAGCCCTCTGTAAAAACACAGATTTTGACTGTTTTCTTAAGTTCGACTTCCCAAAATGACAGTCTTGTGACACAGAGCCATGTATAATCATCTATCTATCTATATAGGTACATACATACGTTTGTGTGTGTGCCTATACATACACACACACACACATATATATATATATATATATATATATATATATACATACATACAGACATATATATATATATATATATATATATATATATATATATATATATATATATATATATATATTTATATATATATATATATATATATATGTATGTATGTATGGGAGCACTTTACATAAATTACTGAAAGCTCGAATTGCATACGGTTGAGACCATATGCTCGAGCTTTCAGCAAATCAAATGTGTAAAGTGTCAAAAAATAACACTTTACTTACCTTAAAACATTACTTTCACACAGAGGCAAGGATCCTTGTATGCTCTGTGTGTAAGTAATGTTTTCATTTTTTTTTGCAATGTTGACAGGAAACGGGAAATCTTCTGTTTTGCGCTTCCACATACAGAGCGAGATGGGAGATTTCCCTTTTCCCCATTGTAGCGCGATCTCGGAGTTGGTATATTTAAGTACGGGGGGGTGTATATATGAATGATCTAGTCATGAAATAGTTCATTTTAGCCAAGCTGATTTCTGTAGCATAAAAAAAGAGATTGACAGGAAAAAACAGGTAATTTCTAGTACTTTGCTCATAATAAAAAAACTGCTAGTTGCAGATTGTATTGAATATCATGTTATACTACAGAATGTGAAAAATAAGCCTAATTGGAATTTGTTTGACTGTGTGTAATCATTATTTCAATTGCATTGAACATTCAACATTATCTATCAGTTATGGAAATTTTACATTTTCTTATCTCTTCTTTGTCTTCCAGCACCGAACCTGTAAATTATCCACTGAGATCAGTACTTTGTCCTGATTAACAAATTACAATAAATTGAATATTCTTCTGTGTGCCATTAAATAAATGTACATAATACATTCTGTAGTAATTCAGAAAATGACTAATCATTTTACTTCCAGTGAATGATAATGTCAGCCAGTGAAGCAACCTACATGTTACAATACATACCAGAGTACTGCAAGTAAGTGCCCAGTCTGTGCTCCCTGGAGGTGGCAAATCTGAAGAACCTCCACTCCTTCCCAATGCAGCCATCTGCCAAAAACAAAGTGAGACAAAAATCTGTTAGTATGTCGTACCACGCTGAATTCACAAATAGGAGGTCCTGCTTAAATTTGTATGGCAGCCTGCAACTAATGGGATGTCTAAGGAACCATATGTTGCATGCATTTATACTATCAGGTGTAAGAGAAGGCACTTAATGTCATACCTCAGACTGGAAATATGAATTACTAAATATGAGTCTCGTGAATATGAGCTACGTACTCTCAAGGAGAAGTGCCTCACAGACGCTTCAAAATCTCGGGGCTATCTCTGTGAATTAATGCAATACAAGGTCTTTGTCAAAAACCTGCCTGTGCACTACCTGATGGGCTAATTTCAATAAAACACTAAACATTCACCTTCCACAGGTGATATCTTTGATATTATGCAATACGTGTTCAAACTTTGTTATAAACAGCATCCCACAGATTACAGAAAAGATATTAAGCCTCCAATTAAATACAAAATGGCCCAGAAACATGAATTAACAATACTGCATATCCAAATGAATACTTTTTTGATTTACTGGTAGTTCTATTCTCAGTTTACAGCCAGATAACACACATGCACAATATTTAATCACTGGTTTATAAACAAAATGGTTGTAGTCGGTACAATGCAATCACAAAAATGCTCAACAATTCAACTTATTTAGTGACTACTACTGGAAAATCTCTTGAAAAATGGCACAACCTCATACACTGGGCCAACCAATCCTTTTAAGAAAGTCTATCCTGCTGTGTAAACATCATCACATAGAAATATGCTTTACAAGCCCAACCAAAAAGGTACCCTGGCTTTTGCCACCCAAGAAAATGATTTTCCTGTGCCACTGTCAAGCAGAGCCACAGAGGTGATCCCCGGGGTGAATTTCCTATTTCCCATCCAATCATCAAGATTTTTCTTGAAGAGTGCTAATGAGGAGCTTTGTTTGATATAGATAGGTAGTTTATTCCAGAGTATAGGAAGTCTCTGGGACAGGAATCTATCCCTCCGGCATGTTCTGTTTATTGTGGTGACAAGGTTTAGGTCCCTAGAGCATGTAGCTCGAAGGGATTGGGATTTCTTTAAGTGGAGCATGTCCAACAGCTCTGGGTTTGACATAGCTTTGTACATTAGGCAGAGATCACCTCTGAGTAGGCGATATGCGACGGAGTAAAGCTGGAGTTTTTTGAGACGGTCTGCGTAGGGTATCTGTTTGAGGCTGGTAATTCTCTTTGTGAGGTATTTCTGCGGCCTTTCCAGTTGTTGTAGATGTCTTGTGAGGTACATACCAAAAGGGGTGTTGTACTCTATAATGGGTCTAATGAGTGATGAGTACAGGGGAACAATGACCTCTTTTTTTCTGGATGAGAAACCTTTTGTGATGAGGTGTGCCTCATAGAAGGATTTCCTGACTACTGTGGCGATGTGATTATCAAAGGAGAGACTACTGTCCACCTGTGTCCCAAGGTCTCTTATCACACTTTCGGTGTTAAGTATACTACCACCTATGTTGTAGTTCATGGGTGCAGAGTTTTTACCAAAGGGGATGACAATGCACTATTTGCATTGAGCTTGAGGCCATGGCTTTGACACCAGGCATCTGTCTCAGTGAGGCCCTTTTGTAGGATGTCCACATCATTAGGAGTTTCGATTATGGCTCCTAGTTTGCAGTCATCTGTGAACTTAGTTAGCCAAAGACCATCTGTGTTATCCTGTACTTCAGAGAAGTAGATACCAAACAGGAGAGGACCCAGGACTGTGGTACTCCACTTGTCACTGGTCTGAAGTCGGATTTGGATTCTGCTACTTTTACAGTGTAGGTTCTGTCAGTGAGCCGGTTCATAGGTTGGTACTAGGCTATCAGCCCTAGGGCCTATACAAGCCTAGCCATAACAATTCCCTGGCTATTTCTTCCCACGCTGTTTACTTCCCTGGACCCCTGTCTAGCAGGGTGACTGACGTGATCCCCACGGTGAATTTTCTTTCTCCCATCCAATCGTCAAGGTTCCTTTTGAAGAGGACCAAAGAGGCACTCTGCTTGACATGTATGGGCAATCTTTTCCAGAGTCTGGTGAGTCTCTGGGTCAGGAACCTATCCCTCCAGCATGTTTTGTTTATTTTGATGACAAGGTTAAGATCCCTGGAGCGTGTGGCTCTGAGGGATTGGGATTTCTTTAAGTGTAACATGTCCAACAGCTCTGGGTTTGACATGGCCTTGTATGCTAAGCAGAGAATGCCTCTGAGTAGACGATATGCGACAGAGTTTAGCTGGAGTTTTTTAAGGCGGTCAGCGTAGGGCGTCTGCTTTAGGCCTGCGATTCTTTTAGTGAGGTATTTCTGCGGCCTTTTCAGTTGTTGCAGATGTCTTGAGAGGTACATACCAAACGGAGTGTTGTATTCTATAATGGGTCTAATGAGGGATGAGTACAGTGGGACAATGACCTCCTTTTTCCTGGATGAAAAGCCCTTAGTGATGAGGTGTGCCACATAGAAGGATTTCCTGACTGTTGTGGGGATGTGGTTATCGAAGGTGAGACCACTGTCCACCTGTGTCCCTAAGTCTCTTATCACACTTTTGGTGTTTAGTGTACTGCCACCGATATGGTAATTAATGGGTACATGTTTTTTCCCAAAGGAGATAACTATACATTTCTTGGCATTGAGCTTGAGCCCATGGCTCTGGCACTAAGCATCTGTTTCTGTAAGGCCCTTTTGTAGAGTATCCACATCATTTGGGGATTCAATAATGGCTCCCAGTTTGCAGTCATCTGCGAACTTTGTTAGCCAGAGTCCCTTAGTGTTGGCCTGTACTTCAGAGAAGTAGATGCCAAACAAGAGTGGTCCCAGGACTGAACCCTGAGATACTCCACTTGTCACTTGTCTGGAGCTGGATTTGGAGTCGGCTACTTTTACAGTGTGGGTTCTATCAGTAAGCCAGTTAGCAACCCATTGGGTGACGTAGGGATTAATGCCCAGCTTAGTAAGTTTATCTATGATTTCAGAGTGGGGGATGGTATCAAAGGCCTTGGCAAAGTCTAGATAGGCTGTGTGGACCACCTTACCCTTGTCTATGGCTCTGGAGACTGATTCGAAGAAGTCAGTCAAGTTCAGGAGACATGATCAGCCCTTCACGAACCCAAATTGGGTGGGGTCCAGTGTTTGAAGGTTGCCAATGTCTTTGTTTATAAGTTCCATGATAATACGCTTCATGGCCTTGCAGAGAAGGCTCGCCAGACTGATGGGATGGTAGTTTCCGGGATCCAAAGTGGATCTCCCCTTGTGGAGAGGGATAACTGTAGCTCTGCGCCACTCATTGGCAAGAAACCTGAGGTGAGGCTATGATTAAACATGACACTTAGGTGAGGTGCCAGTTCATATTGTAGTTCATGTAGTGCACAGCCCGGGATGTCATCAGGTCCAATGGATGCTGTATTCTTAGCTTTGGAGAGTGCGTTTTTTACCTGTGTGGCCGTTATTACCGGAATTTGGCAATCTTCCGGTATTGAGATGGGCCATTTAGGGGCTGAGAGGGGGGTGAATTTGGCACTGAATCGATCTGCCAGGATATTGGCAATATCCTTGGGATCAGTATATTTAATGCCATTCTGTTGTAGCTCAGAGCAGATCTGAGCATTGCCATTTAGATTCTTGACATAGTTATAGAATGCCTTGTGGTTGTCTTTGGAATCTTTGGCAATTTTATTTTCGTAACTAGCTTTGGAGGATTTTATGAGGGATCTCAGTTTCTTACTGAGGTTGGTAAGGGAGTTTTTTGCATCCTGGGATTTTCCTCTTTTCTGCAACAGTTTCTTCCTTTTGTTGTAAAGATTGTTTATGGCAGGGGACCACCAGATTGGCTTCCTTTTTTTGGATGAGAGCATCTTGGTTCTATTTGGGATGGCACGATTCATGCATGAGTGGATGTGCTCGTACAGTGCCTTAGTGTAGGATTCAGCAGTTTGACTTTCAGTTCCCGTCTGCATGGGTGTCATGACGTTTGTCACTTCTGACTTGAGTAGCATGAAGTTGGCTTTGGAGAAGTTTTTTATGGAGGTTTTCTTACTGGGGGGTGGGGGTGGGATGTGGATGTTAAGGGTGATTAGCTTATGGTCAGACCTGACTAACGAGGGGGTGACCATAGGTGTGGAGCATCGATTTCCCATGTTGGTAATGACTAGGCCTAGGATATTGGAGCCCCTGGTGGGACTATGGATTAGTTGATCCAGGGCATTGGAATTTATGAATTCCAAGAACCGTTGGGCAAAGGTGTTGGTACATGAGTAGTTTTCCCAGTTAATGGCAAGGTAGTTAAAATCACCCAGTATTAGGGTGTTTGGTTCTATCTTAATATTTTCCAGTATGTTTAGAAAGGTGTAGTGAGAATCTTGGGGTATGGTGGGGGATTTGTAGCAAGCTACAATTTGGATTGCAGTCTTACCTAGTGTTAGTTGCACCTCGAGAATTTCAGACGCATTGTGTTGGGCAACTAGCCTGGTGGTGTGAATATTGGGGGAAACAAGTGCAAATGTGGGCTTTTAAATCAGAAAGTTGAGAGAGATGGAAAAACTGCCCAAATGGCCAGTAACTACAATTTCTGGGCTAGAACCACTCCTTATGTGGTAGATAGGTTACCTAGGGATTACCACTCCCACTGATAAGCTAGAAGGCTTCCTTCCAACACAGAAAGCTTGGGGGACTCAGAAGCTTACATGCAGTCCTGGATACAGCAAGTCTGAATCTGGACTACACTAGTTACAGGAAAGGTATTTATATATATATATATATATATATATATATATATATACAGAAAAGTAGCTAAAACAGCAGTCAAAACAAAACAAATGCAGTGCAACCTAGCACACTTGAGTATGTAGCAATGTTAGACCAAACAGTTTAAAAATGCAATTAAATTAAAAATTACTAAAAACAAGTGCAGAAGGAGTCTATTAGGTAGAATGAGGTAAAGAGATGGGACTGGGGGGAGTGTCCCAGATCAAATCTACAGTGGGGGCGGGCAAATGCAAAAGCCTCCAAATTTACAGTGCACATCTCTGAAGTCAGCCAGCAATGATATAAAATTAGTCAAACAACAATTACCAGTACACAACTCTGAAGTGCCAGAAAAATATATTCAGCTCTGTATATCTCCAGATAGTTTAAAGAACACTCTGTCGGGACACATGAAGGCTCCAGCAATGTTATGTTGAATTTTTTTTTACTAAGAGGGTCTAATTATATGCAAGTAATTCTTCAGATGGTCAAATAACACACAGGATGTAAAACCAGTTTATACCAATTTAAGACACAGAGAAATAGGGGGGGGGGGGAACACCTTCAGCAGAGATCTGAAAAACTATACAGTGAAGCAAAAATAACAGTGCACAACTCTGAAGTCAGCCAGCAATGATATAAAATTAGTCAAACAACAATTACCAGTACACAACTCTGAAGTGCCAGAAAAATATACTCAGCTCTGTATATCTCCAGATAGTTTGAGGAGCACTCTGTCAGGACACAGGAAGGCTCCAGCAATGATATGCAGACTTTTTTACTAAGAGTGTCTAATTTTATGCAAGTAATCCTTGAGATGGTCAGATAACACACATGATGCAAAACCAGTTATACCAACTTAAGACACAGAGAAATAGGGGGAGGGGGGAAAACACCTTCAGCAGAGATCTGAAAAACTATACAGTGAAGCAAAAATAACTGCACAACTGAAGTCAGCCAGCAATGGCCTTCATTGAATGACAGTAATCTTCAGAAAATCATTTTTGGAGGAATGCCTAAAATAAGAGACAGTTAGTAGGCATGGGATGGAAAAGATTGCAGTGCCTTACATTATGATTTTTTTTCACTCATTTGACCTCAGTGAGTCATATAAAGTGTACTCAGTCAAGAAAGCAGCATTAATTGTTGGGTATGTGTGTGTGCGCATGTGTAGACACAGAGGTTTAGGTACCGATTCTAGCCCCTGGTACCATCCCCCGATCTGGCAACCCATCCTCAACTATAAGCTGAGGAGCAAAAAATAAATAAATAAATAACTTTCTGTGCAAAATAGTTGTACTTTGGAACAATCAGTTTTGTAGTAATATATAATAATAATGTTGTGAAAATGATGGTGCATATGACAGTTACTACTATTTCATTTTGCATGCTCACTCTCTCACTCTCTCTCTCTCTCTAGCTTGCTCATAATTTCTGTGGCCATCAGCTGGATAAATTAAAGCCAGCTCTGTACAATGCTAAAGAAAGCAGTACTTTGCTTTGGTATCCATTGTCGATGGATTCGAAGGAACAGAGTTTATAAACTACAGATAGCACAGCAATGAAGTATTCTAACAAAGCTGCATAACTTTACCCAAATAACAACTGTGACACTGAGATGCTGCATTCAGAATAGAAGGCATCAGATCATTTCTTCATGTTGGCCATTACATCTGCTAGTGTCACTTCTTTACTTCAAGAAACCAATATAGTTCTCTAACAATGGTAAACAGGTTATTTTCACTTCCCCAATTCAGATAAAAAATCTACCACAGCAGGAAGTGGCCCCCACTAATGAGGGCACTTCTGCAACTGTAGTTGTCTTATGTCCTTTATAGGAGCTAGACTTCTTTGTTAACTTGGTAAGTGAACATGTCTGAAGACCCTTTCCATCCATGACCCAGGCCAAATGCAGACAATCAAACTGTAAAAATAAGTAAAACTGGAACTGAGCTAAAGTCATTACTTTACAATTGGCATTGAAGTCAGTTAGTAAGTTAAAAATTATGAAGTTAAGTTTGAAACCACAATTTAGCCACAGAAAAATAAAAACAGAAATGGAAAAATTCATATATAAGTTGGCCAAACATTATAGTTAGTCTAAACAAGTTTTAAGGCAAACGATATGGAGTAACTTTCTATGCACAAAAACAGACTATGCATTATGTTTAGTAGTATTTCACTCATTCCTAGATTAAAAATAATGTCACAGTAGGATCAGACATTTATCAAAAACTGGAGAGGAAGAAGGATAAGAGTATCTTTCCAGATGTTAAAGTAAAGTGGGGCAAATGGAAGGTTCGATGGCAAGATGGTGACACGGAGCGCCCTGCTATAATATGACATCTGCCACATGAAATGCGGTGATGGAGGAAAATGCAGGAAAGACAAGGTATAACAAAATAAGAGAATTAGAGGTTTGGCACCAAACTAGAGAAAAATAATAGAAGACAAAGTACAGATGCACAGGGAAGAATGAACAGATACATGGTGCTCAAAGGTTCCTTATTCCCATCTATCTCCTGTAAATCCACTGAGACAGAAAAGCAGTTTGAAGCAAGACATTTATTGCTTAGAATAGATTGTCAGCATAAAGCAAAGACTACCATAATCTATTGTATTCTCACATAATCTAAACTAGCATGACAGAACAACAGACTAAGTACATGGAAATATGTACTCTGGAAAATTTCTTCCAATCATAATTCACATTCTTGGTTGACAATATAAATATGCAATCATTATTCAGTACCTACCAATGCTGCTGCAGCTCTACACTTTATCTTGACTTCATCCATGCAGTATATAAACAACTCTGTATTCATTGCAGAATATATAACAAAACAAGGCCAACTGCTTGTCTTAGATGAGCAATGCTTCATAATATTCCTTTGTTTAATAACAAAGCAGTACTATGAGCCAACAAAGTGGCAACATATAGTTGCTGTGCCAATGCCATTCAGAATACAAACATTTCTGATATGAAATGTAGAAATCCACTTTGTAACTTGTAATGCCTGAGATAATTCTGCAAGAAAAAATCCATTCTGACTCTTACAGTTTTTGATACTTCAATTAATATTCATAAAATAGCAACAAAGTAGGGTCACCATAATAATGGCAAACAGTCAGGGGTGGCTCGTCCTATCGGACTGCCGGACTGCAGCCCTCCCACCTAAAAAAAAAACAAAAAAATATCTGTAAAACAAAAAATTCACGAGCCCTGATCCCCTCCTCCAGACTGCCTTACCAGCAGTCCGGATAGGGATAAACAGGTACCCAGCAATCATTGCTGTGAGATATCAGGATTCTGTGCGGTGACGACCGCACCACACAGAGGAGCTCCGGACTGCTTCAGCCGCAGTCAGAACCAATGAGAGGACTGAGCTGCTCTCGCGGGACTTGTGAGACTTTCAGTGTGCGGTGCGTGGGCTTCATGGATGGAACCAGGTTGCTTCGGTCGCTGCGCTGGTAGGTGAAGGAGCAAAGGGTGTGTGTGGATTGCTTCATGTGTTCATTCGGTTGCAGGGGTCGCTGATCACTGGATTTTGTTCGATGGATTACTTGGGCTGGTAGGAGGTTGCTGAAGGAGTTGATCGCTGGATTTTAGTATCGGGCAGGTGTGTTCGTTCGATGGATTACCTGGGCTGGCTGGTAGGAGGTCGCTGATCGCTGGATTACTTGGGCTGGCTGGAAGGTGGTCGCTGATCGCTGGATTACATGGGCTGGTAGGAGGTCGCTGAAGGGAGGTGTGTGTGTGTGTGTGTGTGTGTGTGTGTGTGTGTGTGTGTGTGTGTGTGTGTGTGTACTTCATCTTATATCCAGGAGGTGTGAGATGGGAGTTGGATGTTGTCTTGCTGCCATTTATAATTGGTCTGGATTTTGTTCCTTGCACACTACATCTTTTTGACAAACTAGCCCTGCATGCAGAACATACAGTGTCTGTAATGTCAAACCAAATGTTCCTATGTGGACATGTCGCTATGACCCATGCTGGCCAAAAATGTATCCACCTAGGATTAACTTCCTGGATTTCATTAGAGGCCCCTCTTCTCATTGGGAAATCCCATTTCTTCCTTCCTGCCAAAATAGGAGAGCCAGCATTCAGTTATTCACTCATACATTATATGGCCACCCACTCTGGTGCAGGGTCGAGTACTCAGTCCTGGCTCATCTGTTCTATTCTCAAGGCTTAACCTCTGTGTCATTGGAACCAACTCACTAACTGCACATTTAACAGACCCTTACCACATTCTGTTAGACAAAGTGCTCCAGAAGACAAACATCTGACCAAAATCCTTACTTTAAGTCCCCAAAAAAAAAATTAATATGCTGAAGACAGTTCTCCTACCCACACCCAGCACTCACCTTGTACCAATAGAAATGTTCATATTCTGTTATTGCAACATATCCTGTTATCCTCCTTAGTTCTCTCAACATCTTGCAATTGCAATCAATTCCACAAGGGTGATGATCCAGAATGCAGACTCAGCACACCCCTGTGAATCACCGCTGGATAACTGGAATCACAGACTACATGCTTTTGACCCAACCTAGCCTTAACATTTTTGGCCTATGCTAATTGAAGCATCTAACCTTTCCAACAGTCCACTGAACCTTTGGCTCCCCTGTCCCACTCCTGTCTCACCTAGCTTAAAACCTCTCCTCACCATAATCGAGGTTTCCCATTACAGTGTGTGTGTGTGTGTGTGTGTGTGTGTGTAATGCCCCAGTTATTATATACTGGTGGATAGAGAGAACAAATGGTGGTTTGGGTAGAGATACCCAGGCTTGAACCCTGTTCCTTGTATGCAAGTGTTAAGGACCTGAATTCCCTACCCACCACCATTTATAAAAAGAATTGCAGATTTTTGCCTCATATTTGATCTGATCTGTTCCTCATAATATCTGTGGTTTCTAAATGTTGCAATGCTTGATATTTGATGGTGCAGTGGTAGCATTGTTGCCTCACAGCTGAGGGTTCTCAGTTTTGATTCTTTGCTGGGGTGCCTTCTGTGTGGGGTCTGTATCTTCTCCCTGTGTTTGTGTGGGTTTGCTTTTGTGTCTTCCTATGTTACTTACAAAGACATGTCTGCATTATTTCTTCCTGGGCCTCTGCTGAAAATTGTTTTTTGTTCCAAGTCAGATTGTCCTGATTAACAAATGTTAAATAAAATTGACAGGCATTTGAATTTCAGACTTCAGGTTTCTGAATGTTTAATTCTTTACATATTTGATGGAGCAATGGTAGCATTATTGCCTTACAACTATAGGTTTTCTGGTTTGATTCTTGGCTGGAGTGCCTTCTGTGTGGAGTCTGCATCTCATGTTTGTGTGGATTTGCTCTGGTGTCCCACCATTTTACAAAGACATGTGTCTGCAGTATTTCTCCCTGGGCCTCTGCTGAAAATTGTTTTTGTTCTGTTCTGTCAGAAGTAAAATTGACAGGCATTTGAATTTCAGACTTCATATTCTTCAGAAAATATATAGTAACACAACCTTTTATTCTAGCAATTTTGTAAGTTTATAAGATGAATATTTGAAATTTGTCCTGATTTTTGGGACTGTATTACCCCATTATTGGCTTTGTCCAGGTTTTTTGTGCTAAGGTTGACAGCTATGGCAAAAACTGAATTCACTGAATATGTTTTGCGGGCTGTATTCCCTCATTACTGGGTTTGTACAGGTGTTTTGTGCTAAGAGGTTGACAGCTATGGTGAGAACTGAATTAATTAAATGATAGCCATTTAAGTTTTAGTCTTCCTCTCTTTCACAAAGCAGCTGATTTGGCGTAGTGGTATGTTGCTCTGACTGTTTTGCACAGGGACATTGGTAGTAAAATGTATGGTGGTAACACAGCATTTTTCTTTCACAAAGCAGCTGATTTGGCATGGTGGTATGTTGTTCTGACTCTTTTGCACAGGGACCTTGGCAGTAAAATGTACAGTGGTAAAACAGCATTTTATTCTAGCAACTTTCCAAGATTATACAAGCAATGTTTAATGTGTCCCTGGTTTTTGGCCTTTTGACCCCCCCCAATAAATTTGGCTTTTTCCAGATTTCTTGTGCTGCGAAGTTGAGATGCAGTTGAGTAATGAGTAGATTTTACAAGGAGCTGAGAGCTGCAGGGGAAGAGAAGTTTAGTGCTGCTTATACTAAGTCAGCTTGCATTGTTAATAGCACAACAGGTTGTGTACCTGCTTTTGATGCAGAAGGTTGTTGGTTCTACTCCCACAAGGGGTGAATGCTGCTGTACTGAAAAAGTTAAGATGTTAATTATGAGCCTGTTATCAGTTTGCCATCCATTTCCTATTGCAATATTACTAGCATATCATTTTTAATGTAATAGATTTATTTAATGTGGAATTATTTAGATTACTTTTTTACTTCTTCAGAGATTGTGCATATTTACTGATAATGGTGTGCATATTTACTGATAATGGACTGTAAAATTGTGCATATTTACTGATAATGGTGGACTGTAGAATTGTGCATATTTACTGATAATGGTGGACTGTAGAAATTTGAGTAGACTTATGATGGAAATGTTCTGAACTGGGCAGTTTTGTCATTATGGGTGCATGCATTTTGTTTCTTTGTTGACTGGAAAGATGTTCTGAATTGGGCAGTTTTGTCATTATTGGTGCATGCGTTTTGTTTCATTGTTTACTGGAAAAATGTTCAAAACAATAGTAAAGTGTATCAAAGAGCACATGTATGTTTCATATGCAAGGGGCCTATGATTTGAAAACAGCCCAGAATTAATCATCTGCCACTGGTAAAATGTATTATCTTTGAATGTGGGTTTCAATGCTGTTTCAATGAATGTGAGTTTCCAGGGCAGAGAAGTTTTAATGCTAAGTTTGTTTAGCAGATGTCTTGGTGTTTGTGCTGTAAAATGCAAAATAAAACTTTCAAATGAAGTCCAAATCATCATAGAAGTAAATCAGTATGCACATTAGTGTTTATGGTAAATGGACTGAAATAGCCAAGTAATGGATCATTGGAATGGCTGCAGGGGGAGGCTCCATTCGACCATGATTTTGTGAGGGGGAAGGGCTGCAAACTTAAAGATAGCCCCAGCTGAACTATACCTCCCAACTGTCCAGATTTTCAAAGAATGAATTGATTTTTGCTTCTTATTTTTGGTTTGTTCCTCATAAAACTTGTGGTTTTCTGGCAAATCATTTAGGAATTAAGTCAGTAAATAATGACACACTGAGTTT
Source organism: Protopterus annectens (assembly GCF_019279795.1). Taxonomy (NCBI): domain Eukaryota; kingdom Metazoa; phylum Chordata; order Ceratodontiformes; family Protopteridae; genus Protopterus; species Protopterus annectens. The sequence continues at coordinate 661,992,915 of NC_056748.1, forward strand.
CAGACTTCATAACCTTCAGAAAAATGCATGCTAAAGTAAGACCTGTTGTTCTATCAACTGTCTCAGTTTATACAAGAGCAATTTTTAGTACTGTTTATATGTTCCCCCAATATATTTGGCCTTGTCCAGATTTATTGCATTAACAGGTTGAAAGGTACATGCAAATAAATTGCTTTATAGAATTAGGCATAGCCAAACCTCTCAACGGTCCCGGATTTTGCTCTTCCCCCTAATAATCCCTCTGCAAAATAGCAATTTTGGAAGAAAACATGGAGGGTTTACAATTAAGAAATAACTGTAATGATCAGAGTTATAGATTACTTTTATTTCAGAAATGCATGTAGATTCTTTTATTTTGTCATCTGCTCAAGTTAGCAGCACTAATATTAAAGTGTCCCTTCTTTGACAGGTTCCTAGCTGTATTGTGTGGCTATTTTATATTTTTACATCACATTTTTGGTCCATTTTTCATAAAATTGTGTTTTTTTTGGCAAATTAGTGACAAATCATTAAAGACTGAAGTTAGAAAATAATGACAGACATTTGAGTTTCAGATTTCATACCATTCAGAAAATTCTAAGTTTATAAGAGCATTATTTTAAAAAATTGTCCTTATTTTTGGGCCTTTGTCCCACTTCTTTGTATGGCTTTGTCCAGATTTCTTGCTCTGAGGTTGAGAGGTATGACAAATGTGTCAGGGCCATCACAGTTAGCCAGAGACATTTCAAATTGTGACATACTTAATGTACCCCACTCCCCCATGTAGTGACTCTGGATGTGTCGAAGCAAGGCAAGGAGTAGTTATGCAGTGTAAATGTGCAGAGTATCCCCCCCCCCATCCAAGGTAGACACAAGTACTAGAGTGGCTTTTTATCTGTCCTTGATTTTTGCAGAATGGTCTGGTTTCAGTCATATTTTTTGTACTGTTGATTTATGCTTATTACTCAAAGTGCCTGTTGCTCTGTGTTTAAGTAGCAATACTTTAATGACCATCAGGTAAGCTTGGCTGAGACTGTAAGATGCAAGTAAGTTTTAATAAGCATACTGTTAAAGAACTGCCAACAATGAAAGCCTTTCTGTTGTTGCCATGTAGAGAATACTTAACTAGATAATGTATAACTCTTGGGTATTGAAATGCATATGACAGTATTTGTAATAAAGGACAGGATTACATTATTTTAAGAAACTCATTGCACTTGGAGACTTCCAGTCATCTCTGCAGGCTTTACCCGTAAACTAAACAGAATGCCAACCGTGTGGTCCATAACCTGTACAGTAATCCTTTAAAGCAATGTATCTTGAGCTTATTTCTTGTTTGCTTTTCATTTTTTACTTTGATTATGTTTTACCCATGAAACAAGTAGATAGTTGTCAGGCAGCAGGTCTTTTTTTGGATAAGAAACATTTTTACAAGTGGGGGCATCAGAGACTCATACTTTCAGCACATTACATGGTACTTTAATAAAGCTGAATATAAATTATAATTATAACTGCAGTACAAGAAGTGGTTTGAGTTGAGTGCTGCTTGTTTTTCTTATACTTGATTTTGACTGGCATTCCATTAATGTATTTAAAAAAGTAATTTTTTTTTTCATGCCTCACAACCTTTTTGTTTCCATCTAGATATTAAGTAAGCTGTCATGCAGCCAATACACTGAAATATTTTTATTCTTCTACACTTCATTTTGTCTTGATTGGACTCTCATAATGACGGTTTGGCACCCAGCGCAGTGTATTTAGTTAGTTTTTGTGGTTTTGAGCATAGCTCCTCCCCTTTCTAGTTGGCCGCACCCCTTCCCATTGACACCACCCATTTAGCTGTCTCCTGCAGCCCCCTTTGATTTGAAGTCACCGGCCGCCACTGCAAACAGTCAACTACAAGAATTATGTTTTACATTTTTTTCTGTGAACAGCTTAATTTCAGCAACTTTCCTTATAACCTGAGAAAAGGAATTCTAAACATGTTGGGCAGAAACATGTTGTCAGGGGAAAGTGCACAGATGAGAAGTCACTGATGGTTAAAAACTCCTCTTCCTGTGTGCAAAGTATTAATAAGGTTGAAACTATGGATGATAACATAGTAGACAACAGTGCAGCATTCCTTACAAAGAATGTTGTTGATGAGGACAAAGATGCATAGGTAAAATCTTCATGTCTAACAGCAATGCAGATAATCTTGGAAACAGAGATGTAGTGATGCTTCCTTCTGGATGATGTTGGGGGGGGGGGGCACTAAAGACATTAGATTTTTTTTTATTATTCAGCATTCTCATTTTAGAGATGAAATACTTAATGCATTTATAGGCAGCCTGGATGATGTGGCTGCAAATTTGGAAGTCTTCTGTAGAACAAACACTGAAAAGAAACTGGCAGACAGTAGAAAGGCAGAAAAGAGAAGTACAACAGTTCAAGGAAATTGTACTAAACTGATCACAGAATAAAAGTGGTGGGAAAGAAACTGTCCAAAACTGAAGGTATGGAAAGAGAAATGAACGTACCAAGGTGGTTGAATGGCATGATGGAAATTGATTCATATAATGCAACAGTAGAACAGTCAGAAGAAAAAGAGGAGCATATAAATGGTCATAGTACAAACAAGAAAAGCAAGTGCACTTGAATTAGATAAGTATATCAAAGTACACATAAGCAAAGTGCTTGAGCCACCTGGAAACAAACTTTCAGACTATTAAAGTCCACACACTAGTGTGACCAAGTCATGGGATTCCCCAATACAATATCTACTGTTTCATAAGCAGGGGACAAAGTATCATATTCTACAATTACACAAAAAGGAAAAAAAAACAGAGCCTGCCAAATGACAAATTAAATCCTAACAGTACCAGCTGGCTTTTCTGCACGGCCCTTTTCACAACCATGATTGTAGCTGGGAGCAAGAGAATAAATGAGAAATAAAGTTGATTAGACTAGATCTCTCATCCAGCCAGTCTTGCGGTGGTTTAGGTCAGTTAGCATTCTGTCACATAAACAAAAGATGAAAAGGAAGCCCTTTCATCTTGGCCATTCTCAAACATGACAGGCCTAGGAAATAGTGCAAAAATGCATGTGCAAATCTTTCTCACACTCACTGCTGGTCTATCACTGAGACTCTTCCAAACAGGGAATATTAGCTATGGTACATCAACACTAGTATGGAGCTGAAAAATAAACCATCAGTGTGTAAATACAGCAAAGAGTAGGACACCACGTCAGGTCTACAACAGAATGTATTTAGTTAATAGTTCAGTGTAGCACATGAAAGAGGCACATAATATATGAATTTAGATGAGATGCTTCCACTATAAGCTTCTATTCCAAACTGAAGCTCTTGCACCTAGTCACATGACTCACACCCAAGACTTCCAAGTGTTCTTAAAGATACATTATTCATATGCCTATTACACAAGAGAGTAGGAGTGGTAAAGATAGTACTGCTTCAAGGAAGAAGTACAGGATGACAAAAGATTATGGAAGTCTTGGAGGGGGGAAACATTAAGAAGAAAGAGGAAGCCATTTGGAAAGGATAAAGGACAACAGAATTTGAATGAAAAATTAACACAGGAATGAGGATTCGGCAGGAAAGAATAGACAGAAACAGGAAAACATTAACAAAGATACAGAAATAATGATGTAAGGAAGATAATGGAGTGAATGTATAAGAAAGACTGAAGAGAAGAATAAAAATAGAGGCAGATGTCATCTACTAACATGAAAAATGCTACATAAGATGCAGGGAACAATTTGGGAGGGTAAGGTAGACAGGAAGGATCATCAGAATGGGGCAAAGAAACAAAGATAGAAGAGTCAGGGAGGTAAAAAATGATGCCTACAACTTAAGCTACAACATAAACAAGGTGAAAGGATTAACGGGCGACACTACTGTCAACACGTCTTGGACAACTGAGATGTAGTTTTGAGAAAATGGAAAGAGGCAGCGGGTTTCTGCAAACTACATGGTAGGTAAGGATGAAGACAAAACTGTGGTATATGTCAGGGAAAGACAAAACAATGGGAAAAGAGAGAGCAATGGGAGAGGTAGCTGAAGGAGAAAGAGGGAAAGGGGGATCCCACTGATAGCTGCTAGGCAAAGAAATGCTTTTTCAGCAGAAATAAAAAAACGGTACACCGATACCTTCTAGTGGTTGTCCAGCACAAGCAACAAGGATAAAGAGTGGAGGAAGCACAAAATTAAAGGTCGAGCAAGTAATAATAGGTTGGTTATTTTATTTATTTTTATTTAACATTTGTTTGGCGGGAGTGTCTGACTGAGCCAAAAAGGCCTGTTTTTAGCAAAGGCCCGGGAAGAAAAGCTCCAAATGTACATTATCAGAAACAAATAAACACAGAACAAAAATTATAAAACAAGAGTATAAAACAAATACACAAAGAACAACATTATTTAACAAGAGTATAAAACAGTGGTTACATTATACATACTGAATTAAAGACAGAAATAAGTGACAATACATATTAAAAATTGAGATTATGCAATAAATATCAGTGGTACATACAATGTAGTAGGATTGTGAGTCAACAAGTTACAACAAAAATAACAGCTGGTTATTGCTAACAGTACTTTCAAAATAAGATACTAACATATATTTTACAGGTGTGTGTGGTGACACATTTACCAGAGTAGAGCAAGTTGAAGTAAAGGAAATAGTAAACAAGCTATACAAAGACAGAGGGAGGAAAAGAAATATGAAACACTGCAATAAACTTTGGGGAGAGAAAGAGGATGAAGTAGGGCAAATACAAAAGGTAGATAACTAGGGCTTCATCCAGGTGTTGAGCAAGAGCATAGCCAGTTTGTGAATAGATGGGTTTTGAAAGTAGAGTAGGCACCCTATTCAACCAAAGCCTGAGTACCGGCTCCGTCCCAGCCAAGTGGAGGACAGCTACTGTCATCCCTTTGCACAAAGGTGGAGTATCCACCGATCCAGGAAATTATAGACCCATCAGCCTAAGTAGCCTGATCTGCAAGGCCATGGAGCGGATTATCATGGGCCTCATAAACAAGGGCATTGGCAACCTCCAGACACTTGATCCTACACAGTTTGGTTTTGTCAAGGGGAGGTCATGCCTAAATTTGGTCGACTTCATTGGGACAGTCACCAAGGCTATAGATGAGGGGAAGATGGTGCACACCACCTACCTTGACCTGGCCAAGGCCTTCTATACTATTCCCCTCTCAGGTATAATAGATAAATTCTCTCTACTAGGCATCAATCCATATTTTCACCATATGGGTAGCAAACAGGTTCACTGACAGAACCCACCTAGTCAAAATAGGGGAAGCCATCTCAAGTAGTCGACCTGTAACAAGTGGTGTACCCCAGGGATCGGTCTTGGGGCCCCTGCTGTTTGGGATATAGTTCTCAGAGGTGCAGGCCAAATCTAGTGGGCTATGGCTGACCATGTTTGCAGATGACTGCAAGCTGGGTGCTGTCATCAATTCCTCTAGTGATGTGGATATCCTCCAAGAGGGTCTCACCCAAACAAATGACTGGTGCCAGAAACATGGCCTTAAACTGAATGCCAAAAAATGCATCATCCCTTTTGGGGAGAATGACTTCTCCACAAATTATCACATTGATAATAAGGCACTAAGCACGCAATCAGTTGTGAGGGACTTGGGAACCCAGGTTGATAGCAAACTGATTTTTGACCACCATATTGCCTCTGTTGTATAGAAAGCTTTTTATATGGCCCACCTCATTAGTAAGGGTATCTCATCCAGGGACAATGTGATCCTAACAGTATTCTTCCCTTATAAGACCGATTATTGAATACAGTGCCCCTTTTGGCATGTACCTCACAAAGCACATGCAGCAGCTGGAGAGACCACAGAGATTCCTCTCCCGGAGAATCCAGAGCCTCAAACACCTACCCAACACAGATAGGCTAAAAGTCCTGTCCTCTCCCTCTACTCAGTCTCCTACAGACTCCTTAGAGGTGACCTCCGTCTGACATACAAAGCAATCTCAGACCCCACCCTGATGGGACTGCTGCATATCCGCAGGTCAAGCTCCACTCGAATAACCCACATGCGCGACCTCAACCTGGTCTGTGACATCAATAGGACTTGTTGGCAAGGCAGATTTGTGTCCCAGAGACTCCCCCTTTTTATGGAATAGACTCCCTCTCCACGTAAAGCAGAGTACCTCATTAACCCTTTTTAAGGGCAACCTGGACAACTGGATGGGGAATAGAAAATACAACCCTGGGATTCCACCTATGTCCTTGCTGGACAGTGGCATAGGGTGCTGACTTGTTGAAAGATGGGCTAAATGCTTGGCTAGGCTTGTAAGGGCCTCAGAGCCAATAGCCTAGTAACTTCCTATGATCCTATGAACTGTGGTGAGAATGGGTTGGGGAATTGAGTTCCAAATCTTGGTGATGTGGTTTGAAAATAAGAAACTGCCATATGTATTATTAGCTTTAGTGATTTTTAGAAGGAATTTGTTGGATGAGCGAAGGGTTCTCTTATTAGAATAAGGTTTTACTACATATTTAAGGGATGGGCATGTATCTGGCTGGTAGATTCTAGAGTGACAGATTTTGAGATGGCTCAGGTGTAATAGGTTAGGGAGTTCCAACCATCCTAGTTTGTGTAGTGCTAAGCAATGACGTGTTTTATTTGGGAGGTTGGGGGCAAACCTAGCTATTTTATTGTAGCATGCTTCCAGTTTATTTAGATTTGATTTCTTTAAGTTTGTATAAATGGGGAAGGCATATAACAATGAGGGTAGTAGGCAAGTTTGGGCAATGGCAGTCTTGGTGAAACTGGAGAGGAATGGTATAGCTCTGTAGAGGGACCCGAGTTTTATATGGACCTTTTTGATTGTTTGGACAATGTGTAGGTCATAACTGAGGGATGTGTCATTGGTAATACCTAGTAGTTTGGTGTGGTCCACTGGCTCAATTTTGGTGCTGTTTGAAGAGTAAATGGCAAAGGGGGTGGGAGGGTGAGATATTTTATTGGTGGAAAATAGTAACAATTTGGTCTTGTTGGGGTTTAGTATTAGTTCTATTGGCAGCAAGGTATTGTTTCACATCTGTAACAGCATTTTGAGTTTTTTTGCAGGAGTTCAGGGATAGAGGTAGCTGAGTAGATGAGTGTTGAATCGTCTGCGTATTGTATAATGCTAGCTGATGTGGTCGCAGAGTGGAGATCATTTGTAAAGACTGTAAAAAGAAGTGGTCCAAGTATGGACCCTTGGGGTACTCCAACAGAGAATGCTAGTAGTGATGACATGTCGTCCTGCCACTTTACGGCTTGCTGTCTATCAGATAAGCAACTGTGGAACCATGACAGGGCAGAATGTGAAATGCTTAAGCAGGCTAATTGGTATAGTACTTTTTGGTGTGACATGGTGTCAAATGTTTTGGACATGTCAAGGAAGACTGCTGAAACAGAGGTCGATTTTTCTATATTGGTTAACAATGTTAGAGAAGCTGATAAGGGCAGATATGGTAATATGATAGGATCTGAAACCTTGTGTATCAGAGAGAAAGTTATTGTTCAAGAGATAGGGAAGAATTTGGGAGTGTACACATTTTTCTAGAATTTTGGCAAGGGGTGATAGTAAAGCGATGTGTCTGTAGTTTGACAGTAGAGTTGAGGTGCCACCTTTGTGCAGGGGAATAATATGTGATATCTTCCAGAGTTTGGGGATGTAATGTTTGGAGATAGATCAGTTTATTGGACTGGATAAGAAATGGCATCAGGTGCCAGTTTCAGGAATGAATTGGGAAGAGAGTCAGCTGCAGGTGCTGAAGTTTAAGTTGATGGAGAAGTTTGCTGATGTAGGTTGTAGGTATAGGTTTAAGGCTGAATATTACTGAGTTGTTGGGAGAACAGGTCAGTATAGTCAGTGGTTTAGTGGATTTTTGGTCGAGTATGGATGGGATGGAATTAATGAAGTGGTAGTTGAATTGAGAGGCAATGCTTTCAGCGGTATATGGGATGGAGGGGGAAGGGGTAGAGGAATATTTTTGGTTGAGAAGTTGGTTTACAGAGGCCCAGAATTTTTGAGGCTTATTATGATATATTTGCTCAGCTGAGGTGTAGTAAATTTTTTTTATCTATTTTTATTTACTTTTTCACTGTACTTCACAGTTGTTGGTAGGTTTGGAGGTTAGCTAGGTTTTTGTTACCCAGGTAATGGGGCCATGCCCTGTCTCTTTGTTTCATAAGGAGTTTGGTGTGCTTTGATAGCCAAGGGGTTGGTTTTGATCTTACTCTGATTTTCCAGACGGGATAATTCATCTAGAATTCTAATGAATGTGTTGTTAAAGTATTGAATTGCTTCATCTAACTGGAGGTATTTTAAAGGGGACCAGCTGCATTGTTTCAAGAGGTGGTTAAAGAGATATGTGGAGAAGTTCTTAGTGTTGTGAATGTGCTTGAAGGTTATGGATTTTTTGGGGTTCACTTTATGTCTTAGGAAATATGTTGGTATGTGATCACTGAAAATGTCTGGGATACATCCTGAGTGTTGGCATATGGAGGGCTTATTTACTAGAATCCAGTCTAGTATGGATTGTTTTTTAATGTGTCTATCAATTCTAGTGGGGGTGTTGATGATTTGGTTAAAGCCGAAAAGTTTAATATAGTTTGATGGGTTATCAAATTAACAGGAAGACAAGTCTAGGTTGAAATCATCAGTGATGACAGTTTCATAGCTAAAGGCAGAAGGTGCCAATTAAGGATAGTTTCGATTATTGTAGAATTTTTGCCTGGGGGAAGGTAGGCTGTGATCATGATAATGCTCTTGTTATTGGATAGCTGAAGGCTGGATGTAAGCACTTCAGTGCTACTGGGATCAGAGGGATAGCTATCTATTTGTTCTAGCTTGAGTGTATCCTTGTAGATAATTGCAATACCCCACCCCACTTGTTTATTCAGTCTAATCTCAAAAAATTATAACCTTCAGTGAGGAGTTCACCATCTTTAACATGTGGTTTTAACCAAGTTTCAGTTAGAACAACTATGTTGGGTGTATATAGACTGAGGGTAGCATGGAGTTGTTCTACTTTGTTTAGAATGCTCCTTATGTTAATGTTTAAGATCAGTACATCAGAGTTGCTGCAGGGATGGTTTAGGTAGTTGTGTTGGTTGGGGTTATTGAAAGTTAAGATTAGTTGAGTATCTAACTTTGGGCCAGGGTTGGGGAGTATGCCGCCAGACTGAAATAGTTGAAATCATTTGCACGGAAATTGTTGGGCTAACTTTATGATTAATTTTAGACATTTATGGAAAAAAGTAGAAATAGGGTGGGTGTGAAGAGTTCTGTGAGGGAGTGATTGTAGAGGTAGGGTGCTATTAAATGTCTTGGAGGGGTGTTGGATTCATGGCTTGTATTGGCTAATGTGGGAGAGTGACTGATAATGTGGAACTCATGAAAGGAATTAACTAGATAGGTAGATAAGAGAAAGGTTATGGACATAAAGTTTAAGAGTAACATTGTTATTTTTCAGGGGCTGTACTGAGTGTCAGGGAGGATGTAAGAAATGGTGTGCGGTACAGTACATGTTAACTACTGGTTGTGACTATAGAAGGGTTGGAGGGTGGCTGGGTTATGCAGATATATGCTAATATGTTACAGTTGGGGATGAGGAGGTGTGTAATTGGCTGTGGGGTTGAGTGGGAGGTGCAAGAAGAGTATAAAGGTAATTGAATTGTGAGTGTGTGGGAATGGGGGTAGGGTAGGGGAGCAGAGTGAACCCGAGCACAGCGAGGGCGAACTAAGAGGGTTGAACCAGGTCCATGGATGTGTAAAGTATCAAAGAAAAAACTATGAGTAGCAGGTAAGTGGCTGTAATGTATGATTTTATAACTACACACTACTAAAATGTTGAGCGAGTAGGTTTCAAATTAGGGATATGAGCTAGGTGTAGCAATAATTAGTGGTGGGCTGCTTATAATGGAGGTTGACAAATAAGAGGATAAAAAAATCAGAAAATTAGGAGGGAAGAGACTATGGGGTGCAGAAAAGGGGAAAATACTTGCAATAGCTGCCCTGGCATGTGTGCACACTTTAGTACTTACAAAAAATTGACTGGAGAGAAATTAGAACAACTACAACAAATGACTATGTTTTAAAGGTATTGGTTAACAGTCGAGTTAGCAGGTTTTCCCAGTGAAGGCAACCTACATTTAACTGGAAGTTCCGCCGGTCACCGGAGTCACCAGGGTTCTGCTTGCCTTGTGAAGGTAACTGCACCTTGATTGTTTGAGCCAGGAAGGAGGAAAAAAGCCCTGAGTGAAACTGGCTGCTAGGGGAGCTGAAAAAAAAGGAAAGCTGAGTTAGATGAGGTAGAAGAGGTCAGAGAGACTGATACAATAATAAGCAATGGCCACAGATGAAGTCAAAGCAGCTAGGAACAATAGTGGAATGCATAGAGGTGTAAACATTAGTAGTAGTGCATGAAATAAGGTATTATGAGAAGGGAAGACAAGGTATTAGTTTATGATGAATGATCTCACTCTAAGGCAAATTGCAGCAGTCTAACATCTATGGTGGGCATAAAAACAAGCTAACAGAAATATTCAGCCTAGAAGGGTTCAAACAGAAACTAGTGGTTGGTGCCAGAATAGATTTCTTAATCTAATGCACTGCAAAGAAAAAAAAAAGAAAAGAAAAAATAGCAAGGTAAGAGAACTGCAAATCAAGACTTCAGTTGTATGTAATGGTATGATGCTGTTCATTCTACTCATAGAAGTGGAAGCATGCCTGATCACAAAGGCCACCCAAGTCTAAAAACTAGAAAGATGGGAATACTATGAAAAGAAAGAAAAATATGCAAAAACAAAAGATAGGAAGATAAGAGAACATCAGGTTTAGACCTCAGTGGCAAGTAGTGGTATGATGTGGTTTATGGTGACCATGAAAGAGGATCAAGGCCTGATTCAAAAAAATGGCAGATTCTAGGAAATGGAAAAAAAGGAAGACTATGAGAAGATAGCCAAGGATAAATAAACTGAAGAGAACTACTGGAGTGTATGGTCTGTGAAATTTACTCCTATTCTTTATTCCTATTCACCTTAACAGACTACTTAGATCTAATGAACAACATCTTTTCAGCATATATAAACAACACAAATCCTCTGACCAAAGTCTCTACTCGTACTCTGTTGCTAAAAATAGAATTCTGTCTCAAAACAAATTAGATCTACCTCTAACTTTTCCAAATTAATCAACTACTAAAAGACTGCCTAAATAAAACTTGGCTCTAATCCTGCACTGTCCCGCGCTGAACTAATTCCGTCCTCCATCCTTTCACCACCAGCATACTTTGACTATGGTCATAGAGAAGAAATTAGTAATATCTACTTCTTATTCAAAGAACAAGTATACATTTGCCTGGGCTAGATTGCCTAGTCTTCTCTGTTCCAAAGAGTGCAATCTGTGTGTTTAATGTCATCAGTGCAAACTGTAATTGTTCTTTTTCAGCTTGTTATAGCTGTCCAAATATTTGCACTATGTATGTATAGGTTCACTCTATATGAAATGAAGCTGAACTTTTATGTAGTTAATATGTCATTCTTCTGTATTAGGCTTTATAATCATTGTATTTAACTGTAACCATTTTAAGATAATGTAAAGATCTCCTCCCTGGGCCTTTGCCAAAAATGGGATATTATCCCAGTCAGACTTTCACAGCAAACAAATATAAAAAAAAAGGCCAGATTAAATAAAAGCCTATGCTAACCATACATGATATGTATTCAAGAACATTCTTATCATATTTGTGCTTTCTAATCACTCATAAAGATTACATGAAGTGTACATGTAGTCTGCACTTTGTGGTAACCTTTATGAATCCCGATCAGTATTTTAAACTGCAAGAATATCAGTAGGAAAACTAAACTTAGGAGGAAGAAGGTGCAAGTTATACCTGTGCTGTCTGTGCAATGTACATTTAGTATAGGCTTTACTGAATCCTGGGAAAGACTACTGTTTGGTCACACATGGAAAAGGAGATTGAAGAGCGCTACAAAGAGAAAGTAGAAACCAGTACTCTTCACATGGTGGTAAAACAGTTAATGACAAAGAAAAGAAATACTGAGAATGGTGGGACAGGAGAATGGACTAGTGGGAGATATGTGGTAAGTCCAAAAATACATTAGAAGGGCCTTGGAAGAAAGGAATGGAGGCAGACATAAAGGGAGGAAAATACAATGTTTATATATGTGGGAGAACAGAGAAAGCTTTCCCAACCTAGATGTTGGTATGTGTCCAATGAGAGCTATATGCAAGCCACTAGTTGTGACAGCTGGAAAACTGTGTAGTTTTCTTTTAGAAGAAAAACTAGCCAAAAAAGCCTACTGGATGAGGAGTACAGAGACAGGCTTGTAAAACTGTTTCTTCACCCTGGAGAAGATGAAAGAGACATGAAAAGGTATATGAAGTAGTAAAGATGATGTGTGGGGGGGTGTCAACCTGGAGAGCAGAACCGAGGACACCAACTTCAATGTGGACTTGAGGAAAAAATTCTGCAGCAAACAGTCAGTGGATAAAGTTTACATCCGAGTTACGTAGGTAGATGAGCTGCTCCAAGAAAACTTTGTCAGTCACGTCTAGAGACAGGTACCACTGACTAGAAAGACTTTGTCACTGAAACATAAGTATATTTATAGTGATTATATAAAGCCTATACAACAGTATGCATCAAGTCATACATTTGCAGATATCTAACGCAAAGCATGTATACTCATTACAAGTAACTTTGATTGCAGCTTATATACAGCAGCCCCCTACAGCAATGACAAAGAGATATCTATTTACTAAAAACATGCTGCCTAGTTGGACTGTTGGTCCACAGCTTTTTCAAAAGGCACACAACATTTGAGAGGAAAGTGCATTAAAGGAGGAGTAGCAGCCTGGTGTTACCTGGACAGAAGGATTTTGTTTTATTATATTTTATTTATACTTGCTGACAAGGGAAGAATACTGATCTCCATGGACCTTCTTCAGACTCAGACTCTATGATTAAGTGACTTGCTAAGAATCACACAATTAGGCAATGGAATCAGAGGGACTCAGATTCTGGACCACTGGACCACAAGAAACAGCTTCTTAACAGCTTCACAGTCCTCTGCAGCAACTGCCAGACAAACTGCTACATGAGTTAGAAGGAAAATAATGTTTTTCTTTTATGCAAATAAAATTTAATATAATGTAAAAATATTGAAACATGTGAACAGACTTCATAAAGGCAGAAGTATGACACCATATAAAAATGTTAGATGAATATTTCTTTCACATTTTCAAAAAAGAAAAGAAGGTAAGTTATACTGTAGAAAGACAGGCCTACACAGAGTAGGTGAGCAGAAAATGAAGTCATAATGGCTGAAAACATGAGGAAAGTATTTGGAGACACCAAGGAAGGCAAGGCATGATGATCTGATGGAACTGCACCCAGGGTCTTACACTTGTCTGCATAGGCCAGACCTAATACAGGGTTCTCAAACAGATCCCTTAGCAAAGGGTTGGGCTTATGAACTGCAAGTAAGCAGAAATTCAAAGTCAAGGTTATTAAGATGATTGTTTTACAAGGACCATATCAATAAAACATCAAATGAATATTAAGCAGCAGAAACAGATAAACAAAAACAATATAGGGATAAAGATAGTCAAACAAATAGGAGTAAAATGCCAGAAGAAATAGCAAGGAATATACTTGGTTGAATGTTAGTGATCCTACAGTTAATTTAAGTAGGGCAATTCAAGGCAAGATAACAAAGGTCAAATAAAAAGATAGAAGAGGGAGTGTTCTACATTAAAATGGCAAATGACAATAACAATATAGCTTAGTGTGGAGCCACTGCTGGGGTGACTAGCAACTCTGAGCAGCATCGCTTTGTGTGGCTGCTTTTAACTACACAGAGTATAGTTCCCACTCACACTCTCTGTGCCATCAGCACAGTCCAGTCTAATTTAACCCATTCCCTTCCCTGAATAAAGCCACAGTAAGGATCATGGATGGGTAGTTTCCTAACATCTCTGTGGCCAGCCTGGTGAACATGGGCATCCTGAGGCAATGTAGTAACTATCTCATGTATATTGACAACCACTTAATCTTGAAACCAACAAATATTGTATGTGACAGATGTAGTTACATGATGAAAATGAAGGCAGGACTCTCATCTATAGACATACCAAATGCCAAAGAGGTTGTCAGCATGCACATACATCACCTCCAACACCAAATAAGGATTTTGACACAAATACACATATGCGGAGGTACTCACTAGTAACTTACCAAAAACTCAGAGGTCTTCCAAATGCTGTCTCCAGAAACCTCATGATACACACATCCCCCTCACCAGGTTGGATAAGGACAGGGTTACAATTAGCTGCCTTTCAGGTGCCAGGATCTGACTTACCAACATGGGGGAGTGTTGCACCCTAGACTCAGTGTAACATCCTCATTGGTAAGATCTAACCACATATAGGTCTCCTTTGAAATTAATATAAGATTAGATACTCTATCAAGTTCAAAAACGCTAAAGAGTTTTCCCAAGACAAATTACTTATTAGCTGATGCCATACACAATCTCAAAGCTCCCCCAAACACAGGAGACACAGAATCCTATGCAAAAATGTACACCAATGTCCTATGTAGCCACTTAAGCAGTTGTGTGGCAGTACTGTACTGGATTAAACCCAGGTTTTGCCAGAAAAACAAGTCACCCTGGTGGTCTGCTGGTATAAACAGGCTATACAACAAAAGAAGAAAACTAATGTACATGAATAAATGGAAGCAAGCTCAGCAGAAGTAGTAGTCCCTCACAAGCCTAAACAAACAAGCAAATCAGAAACCTAGTCAAGACCTCAAAGGCAAATTATAAAGCAAACACAGCCTCCCTTGCTAAGCATAATCACAAATCATTTTTTAACTAGGACCAAAGCCTTAAGAGGAATACCCAGCTATGCAAAGAGCTGGTAGTAGATGGCACCACCTATACTCAAATGGAGGAAATAGCCAAGATACTAGATGACAGATTCGGATCAAACTTTAACCTCCCCCTGTCCCCACCAGGTGCTCCCCAAAGAATTTCTGCCACCAATCCTAAGCCTAATATCTTAAGACAGCAGGTCATCTCTGTGCTCTCTAAGGCTAAAAAATGGCTTTTATGGGCCAGGACAACACACCAAGTTGCCTTTTAAATAACTTAAAACATGACCTAGCAGACACACTTACACCCTATTTAATTACAGCCTCCAGAGAGGCTATGTTCCAACAAAATCGAAGACAGGAACAGTCATCCCTCTGCACAAAACTGGTCCATCAAACAACCCGGGGAACTATAGGCCCATAAGCTACACTAGTCTCATCTGTAAGACCATGGAAAGAGTCATTATGGACCTTATCAAAACAGACATAAGTAATCTCCAGACTCTGGACCTCACCCAGTTTGGAGTCATTAAAGGTAGACAGTGTCTGTGTTTGACTTCTTTGAGAAGGTCACCAAGGCCATGGATGAAAGAACGACTGTGCACACCACCTACCTTACCTGTCCCAGGCATTTGACACAATTCCCCACTCGGGTATTATAGAGAAACTCTCTCAACTAGGCATAAACTTCTATGTCACTAGGTGGATAGCCAACTGGCTCACCAACAAAACACATACTGTCAAAGTAGTTGAATCCTCTTCTACCAAGAGGTAGTCACCAGTGGCATACCACAGGGCTGTGTGCTAGGCCATCTCCTGTTTGGAACATATTTCTCAGAAGTCAAGGCAGAAGCAGATGGTCTATGGCTGACCAAGTTCATGGATGATTGTAAATTGGGGTGATCATTAAATCCCTTAAGGACACTGGTATACTGCAGAAAGGATTAGAGCACAAACAATTAGTGCCAGAGCCACAGATTGACACTAAATGCAAAGAGATGCATAATTGTGCCCTTTGGGAAACCAAATACCTCAGCTAATTATAATATAGACAGAACCCTCCTAAGAGTGGACCCAGTGGTATGTGATCTGGGTACACAGGTTAACAGTAGTTCAAGCTTCGACCTCCATGTGTCCATGGTGCTGAGGAAGTCCTTCTATGTGGCACAGCGCATAAGTAAGGGCATGGATTCCATACTGAAAGACGTTACAATTCCACTGTACTCTGCCTTCATCAGACCAATAATTGAGTACAGTGCATCCTTTTGCATGTAGTTCACCAGACATCTGCAACAGCTGGAGTGACCCCAGTGGTTTCTCACAAGGAAGATACAGGGTATGAAAGACAAATACTATGCGGAAAGATTGAAAGCCCTGACACTGTATTCTGTCTCATACAGACTACTTAGGGGGCGATCTGTGTCTAGCTTAGAAGACCGTATCTGACACGGCCTTAATGGATATGTTTCACATTCATAAATCTAAATGCACAAGTGTCAGTTGCTCCAAGGACCTTAACTTAGCCTCTGACATGAATAAATTATGTTGGAGAGAGAGATATATATCTCTGAGGCTACCTCTTCTCTGGAACAAGCTTGCCATTCACATAAAGCAAAGCCCTTCCCTAACCCTCTTCAAACAAAGCCTGGATCAATGGATGAGTATTTGTAAATTTATTCCTAGGATGGTGCACATGCCCCTCATGGAAACAGGTAGTCCGTATTAGATAAAATAGCATAGGCTCATACCTCTGTGAACTTATTTTACCTAACTATTAGTAAATTGGAAGACTTGGGAATAAACATGGCTAGGCTTGTAAGGGCTTTTGTGCCATTAGTCTAGTAATTACCTGTGAACCTAGTAAGTCTAGTGCTGTGATACCTCAGTGTGTCCCCATTGTTCTGAGTTACAGTAACAGTGGAAACAGAATAAATAAGCAGCAGAGGCTGGTGGGTGCAAGTGGGTGAATTTCCCTGCAAAATCCCTTTAATGCTAGTATAGTGGCCATAGTTGTCAGGTACATAGTTGGCTAGGGCTGCATATGCAAATATCATTGCTGTGCTATAATATGGACCTATGCAAGCTCAGATATATTCACACAGCCGTATTCTCCAAATGTTCTATTATACTTGTAGTAACTAAGTTGATTATGGCAGCAATGTGCAGGTGGCTTACCTAACACAACAAATCAGTATGGATGTATAATCATTATTCAAAGACCAGCCCATCAAAACACTAACCAATAAACATAACATTCTGGAAATATCTCCACCAAAAAAATAACATTTTCCTTAATGCCATTTAAGAGATTGTGCCACTGCCACATATCACTACAGACCAGTACATAAAGCCTGAAGAAGAATACAGTTTTAACTTTTCCACTACTAGGGTGGAACATTTACGGCCATGTAATTGTGACAAAACTTTCTGATGAATTACCATAGTGCTGTCCTAAGTAGTACAAATAATTTGGCAATGTTTTAATCAACACAACCTCTACTGTTCTTAACAGCCAATAGTAGTTTATGCTTGCTGGATCTAATACTCTTCTTAATAACTCTTTCTCAAAACAGTTAGTTTGCCCTTAGTTTGCATAGAATTGCAGGTAGTTACTGACACAGCATATTCATTTGGACAATATGCTGTTTTTATTCTACATCTTAACTGTCACTTTTACAGTGCCAGTTATGTTATGTAAACCATCATAAAATTACATTTCGCTATACATAACGGGGGCAACATTCATAATAACCAGTACCATTTTATTCAAATTCTTCCTTCTATAAGACTCAGGTTATCAAATTCATTCAGGAATGTGAATGTTAAGTTACACGTACTTACTTTTGTACTTACTTTACTGACTTATTTATTAATTGATTGTGCTTGTTAACCAGGTAAGTGGTCTGGCCCTTCAACCTTTTTCAGACATAAGCTGGGTGCATTTCACACAAAACTACATGCAAGTCATACAGTTCCCTTCACAGCAAGAAGTGCACAAATTACAAAAAGGAAAAACTGTTTGTGTCTTAGCAAAGAATACACAAAACTATTCACAGGTTACTTAGTTCATTCACAAAGAGTTTACGCAGTTTTCTTCAGTAGTACATTCATTATATACAACATCTATACAATGAAATAATGTGATTATTTAATGGTATGCAATCTGGAGTACATTCAAAAATATAAAGTCTGCTCATAGGTATATGTTAGGACATGATTGCAGTACAATAGGAATCATAGGAAGGATAAGGGTATTAGAGCTGGAGCTAGAGAAAATGGGGTGTAAGAATGTATGGAGACGTAGAGCCTGCCAGAGATAGGGTAAGGTGGAGATAAACTGAGGGGAGATCCTGTAAAAAATGAAAATTAAAGTGAGGGATGAAAAAGAGGCTGTCTACACTTGACAGAAAAAAGTTTTTTATTATGAGCCAGAATACAAGTAAGTAAAGAAATAAATAAACAAGGTCCTGTTATGTTAACTGTCAAGGGAAATAGTGTAGAGGGCTCAGTACCCAGCCTACCAGATGTCAATAAAGCATGGATATTTTTACATTTTTTAGTGGTTGAGGAGTTTACTTTGAAATGTTTTTGGTAGTTGTAAAGGGCAGTAAGCATAAAAAAATGTTTGAGAAGCTTACTCAGCATTGACACAGCTTTCTTCTGTGTGCACTATTCTGATTTACATTATATATATATATATATATATATATATATATATATATATATATATACTTTTATGTAATACATGTCCTAGTTTTGCATTTACTTCTCAACTATCCAGATTTTCAGAAAATGTCCATATATTTGCCTCATATTTTAGATCTGTTCCTCATAAAATCTGAGGTTTTCTGGCAAGTTATTGAGGACTGAAGTCAATAAATAACAAAATATATTTGAGTTTCAGATGTCACATCTTTCAGAAAAATGCATGACAATACAAAACCTATTATTCTATCAACTTTTTAAGTTTATAACAATACATAAAATCTGTCCCTGAGTTTGGGCCTTTGACCTCCCATTATTTTTAACTTTGTGCAGATTTCTTGCACTTGGAGGTTAAGTGGTATGCTTAGGACACTCTAATGGATAATTGTAATGTGCAAGATTGCACAATAACCTGAAAGGGGCATGGTCTAACGACTTATAAAAGCATCTGAAGCTTGGAGGCTTTGTTTACCAAGTTTTTCATTATGTACTTAAAGTTCTGCGCTTGACAATGTATGAGCAGGCATTTCAAGGTTATCCTAAGAAGGAAGTGTCACGAACAATGTCTTAATAAAAAAAATATATATCATACTGAATAACACAAAGAATTTTGTTAGCTACAGTATTAAGTCGAGCCTTATGTATAAAAAATGCATGACACCATTTTCTCACAGACATGTTGCAGCACACTGTGGTTTTACTACAAATTATAACAGAACAGCCTTCACCGTTTCTTCTCACACCACAGCCTGTTATTGCATTTCCCTAGTCTTTTACAAATACACATATTTATTAAAATATTACCAGTCAGGCATCATAACTGACTGAAAGTATATGCTTTCCATTAATTATACCTCTACAATGTGCTCATTTCCAATGCTATTTGTAGAGCTTAAGATATCTATCATTTATGTTCCAAATAACTTAAATGACAGGTTCTTCAATGCACATCTTCACGGAGAACACTTACTAAACATAAGATGCATTTGTAAACTTTATATATCTGCCAGTCTTCTGGGAATCAATGCTGAAATGTTTTTTCCATTGGATCAATATTTACATTCACTGTAGTTCAGGGAAAGAATATAGTACTTTATAAAGAAATACAAAAGCATGTAAGTGCTTGGTGCTTGTTTCAGAGCACTTAGTTCATATTGAAATATGATGGCAGATTAAGTACCCTTCAGCAAAACTAAATCGGCTAATTTGTATAACTACTGGTTAAGCATTAGGTCCTTTCAAACCCAAGGTCCACTTCCTTCTTACCCCCATCAGAACTGCCTCATCTCTCATCCTTGCATGCCTGAGCTCTCCCATAGCTTTTAGCTCTTTGTCATACCAGGAAATGTTGAGCAAATATTTTTCCCAACTCTATAAAAATAAATCAGGAATATGCAAACTCCTAACACTTGCTGGAAATCCCTTTCCTCAAGTCTGTTGCAAACATTAAGGTTTCTCCACTGAGAAGGGGGTTTTAATTCCAAGTCAGATTTTCCTAGTAAACAATGCAAATAAACCTAGTACACACATGTAAATAAATAAATAAATAGATGACAAGTCAAACAAACCTTCCAGCACTGGTCTCTGAATACTTCTGTAATTGCTATACTAAGGATAAAAAAAGCAGCCGTAGGTTTATGCATCATGTGAAGGTGTATGATTTACAGGCTGAACTGCTCTACTGCTCTTGGAATTTCTGCCACACTATACCCAGAAAAGCCTGAATATGTACTTTGTCAATAAAACACATGGAGAGATAGGAGAAGCCCCACTACCTATGATGATAGTCTGAAATAGGTACACTATCAGGGGTAATCTGTATGACAATGGTCATTGGGCAGATGTTACTGTTTCTCTGGAGTGCTGGAGAGGGACATGGTTAAGGAGATTACTGAGATGGATGCCACTTGTAGGCAGTGTGCATGTGGAGGGGAGGTGACAGGGGAGGCTCTAAGTGATGTCCAGCTCAGTATTCACTGTACCATCTCCAATCTGCACTTAATGAAGCACATCCAACCCCACACATGCATTGTGCTGATAGTAATTAATCAACTCTATCTATCCTCTCTTATGACCCCCATCAATTATTTTTATTTTGTTTAATTTGTTTACCTATTTATTGACCAGGTAAGCCCACTGAACAAATTGTCTCTATTTAGGGATAGCCAGACAGCAAAGTCTGTTTTTCTGACTTACTCAGAGTCACAAACTAAACAAATGAATGTGGAAGAAATCTAACCCCATAGCATGGGTACAGCAAGAACCTCATCAATGGCTAATAGCTTTAGTTCTCAATGCTAACTGCCACATAACAACTACCTTGCCATCTCCCAAAAACAACTTGCAAGTATAGCAACTCATGTGCCTACTTCTTCTAAATACTGAACAAAATCAAAACTAGTTGTCTTTCCCATACCTATCCCGGCTGTAACTGAATTACTTTGCCTACTATACCTGCCGTCCTACCAGTAAGATGGTCTCTTTCTTTCTCTTCCTATGTATCCTTTCGCCAGTCAAAGTCTGATGCCCTCCAGCAAATCCTACAAATTCTCCCAGTGGTGTAACAGGAAACAAATTATACCCCCTCCCCAAACAGTGGGTCGCTCTCTGGTCCCCTCACTCTCCCAACTACATGCCTCATATGTCAATCCCCACTTCTGAACCTCTACAACTAATGTGCATCTGTGGTTTGCAAATTACAGCTATAGAAAGCCAGCACCCAGAACATGTAGTAGAAGTGCTGGTGAAATTAATAATGATCAAATTTGTTAATCACATGATCTTTGTACACAGTTTATTGTAGTGTTTAGTATACAGTGCCGAACACCCACTTCGATACATCTCCTAGATGACCTCCAAAATCAGCAAGAAGTTCAAACAGGAATGCCTTACGTTAAAATAAAAGTCATAAGTATTTGATTCAGAGGTACAGTGGTCGCCCTTACTGAGTAACTTGCAGATGACTTTTTGTAAAATAAGGAATGCTCCAGGGCACCAATGTCTCCCCTCTCTACAACTGGA
This sequence comes from Protopterus annectens, assembly GCF_019279795.1. Taxonomy (NCBI): domain Eukaryota; kingdom Metazoa; phylum Chordata; order Ceratodontiformes; family Protopteridae; genus Protopterus; species Protopterus annectens. The sequence goes on from NC_056748.1 coordinate 662,014,545, forward strand.
ACTACACAATGTTATATTAAAAAAAGTAATTATGGGCTTGTTGTGCAATGTCTTCCTTGGATGTCACCAATACTCAGAGTGGTACTGAACAGTTCAAACTCGTGATCTGTGAACCCAGCCAAGTCACAGATTCTGTTACACTCTAACATCCTGAAGAAAGTGCACCTTCAGTGACTCCTATACATGTTCAGTAACTGTGACAGTGATTGACTCAACCACCTACATAAGTTTAATCAGCAGCTAACCAAACACTCAGTAACAACATCCTTTATGTTTAGAAAAGTTACTTTGAACATGGTACACTCATTTTAAGACAGCTTTAGCATGAGCTGCTAACTTTATTATACTTTGCTTAGAATCCAGAGGCACGTTTTAACAGTTTCATCTTGTTCTTCTCTACACTTCAGATTGTGCTGTGAAGAGATTCCATTTTGTTTCACCGTTACAACTTTTAAATATATAAATAGTTAGGCAAAGCATTTTCTCTGCCACTTTTCATGCAAAGTAGCACTACGTCAGATATACCTTATGGTACCATAGATAAGGCATAGTCTACAAATATGTTGCTGATATTATATAAACTTGTTGATGGACATATCAGAGTTGTAAAAAGCTACTATAGTATTATTCTGACATCACTTAAGTAAGGGCTGCAAGTCAGTAAGCTATTATCTGACTAGTAATACTGAGTAGGACACCTAAAATTAGAAAACTGTGTCAAAAGTTAAAAGCAATGATCAGAAAAATGTCTACAGTTTAATCAAAGCTCATATAGACTTTAATGAAAATAAAATATTATTTTAGTTATAATGTGCAAAAACAAGCACAAGAAAAAAGCTGCTGAAGAAATAAACTGAGGCTGGGAGAGTCATTAATGGATGATGAAAAATATAGTGGATACGAACAGAATTGACACAACAAAAACAAATACATGTAAACTGAGAAAAAAATATGTCAAAGAATTACTATAATACATGATTGTAAGTAGCATTAAAAATCTGTTTGCATCTGGAGAACTACATACTTTTGAAATGGATCTGGGTTCTTCAACTAAAGCAAGTATATCTGGGATAATTACATACAGCCAAGTAATAACAGAGTCACATAACTCTAATAAGTACATTTCTGGAGAATGATGCAACTGAAACTGGAGTGTGGATCTCATTAATGCGCGGCTCTATTAAATGCATGGTAAATTCAAGGCCTGTGGAAACACTGCATAGAACACGTGATGGAGATTTTACTGAACAATAAGATAACTATGTGACAGCTAACATCCCCACAATAAATATATTCAAACAGATTTCTGCATAAAATAAGAGAACACAAATAGGCAGTGCTGATTATGATTTTAAGACTTGACACACCTACTATTCATTAACTAAGAAAGTGGGTTCATCCAGAGACCATTTTTGACTAGGTAAAAAAAAAAAGTATTCATATTATTCTATATTATGTAATATATATAGGTGTGTGTGTGTGTGTGTGTGTGTGTGTGTGTGTGTGTATATATATATATATATATATATATATATATATATATATATATATATATATATATATAAATAAATGGGTCTACTTTGTTTAACTGAAAACACACTTCAATGAAAGTCATTTAATTGAAAGCTCATTTCACTGAAAATCAGCTGCCTGAGCACAATTCACTGAAAGCTCACTTCACTGAAAACTCATTTGACTGAAACTCATTTCATTGAAAGGTATATGCCCTGTTCCCCACTGTAGTGCAATCCTGGAGTTAGCATATATAGTAAGGGGGTGTGGAGGGCACAGCCCCCCCACATTGGGGTGGGTGGGGCATAGCCCCCCGCCAATTTTAAATGTTGGAAACCATAGACATGGATAATTACAAGTTGAATAAATAACTCTTTCTAGAAGATAATATATAACCAAACTATGTGGAGGGCTTATCCCCACACTCCTCCCAATGTGGGGGCTGTGCCCCCCACACTCCCCTTACTATATATACTAACTCCAGGATCGCACTACAGTGAGGAACAGGGCATATACATTTCAATTAAATGAGTTTCAGTCAAATTAGTTTACAATGAAGTGAGCTTTCAGTGAACTGTGCTTAGGCAACTGATTTTGGATTGGAAACGTGGATCCTACTCAAGCCAGACCTGTACAAGCTTGAGGGTTTCCAAAAGCTATTTCTTGAGAATCTCGCTTCATGACTACATTAGAAATGAGTGCACCCAGACCAGATGTAATCAACAGCCAACGATCAGTGGAGAGATCCAGAACATGAGGCTGCGCTGGTTTGGACATGTGTGCAGGATGGACATCCGCTGCTTGAAGTACAGACCATTATGGAGCAAGTGCTCCACAAACTGGAGCATTCACAATCTGCACCAAAGAAGACATTGGCTAAACAGGTTGAAGAGGACCTGAGAAGCCGGCAACTCGACATACAGGAGGCCAGAAACATTGCCATGAACCAAACAGCATGGAAAGTTGTCATGAAGGAAGGCCAGGATCCAGCAGATCCAAAGCAGTGTACTGGCTATGGGATTGGCCACCTCCACTGGCCACCAGTTATCGACAAAAGAAGAAGGTGAAACAAAGCTATATCTATATTCCCATAGGCAATAATGAGGAAAACAATCCCTTTAAACCACCTACTGGCTACAATGGCAAAATACAATATGCACAATTACAAAAAATATGCAAAATTAAATACAACAAGCAACTAAGGAAAACCTAAAATACTAAAATGACTTACTATAAAATGAAAATAAACAAAGTAAAAGTATTAAAGTTACCCAAAACTAAATATACAGTAGAAACATGTAAATAAAAACTACCACCTAAACAAAGCATAAAGTCACACTACATACATCAGTAGATCTAAAACGCTAATTAAAACATAACGACAACCAAGCCCACGACAACAACTACTAATACCTGCACAATGAGACAGCAATAAAAATAAACTATAAACATCTCTACCACAGAAAATACCACGCAACAGATACTAAGTAAACACTATCCAGAAATGTACAAAAATACTCTGTAATAACTCTAAATACAAGAAAAAAAGAATGGAACTGAGAAGCAAAACCATGAAATGCATTTGTAATACATATTTGTAAAATCACTGAAGAAATCAAAAGAAAAACAAGAACAAAAAGAAACGGTTAGAGAAAATACAAAGAAAAAAATGAATAATGGGTTCTTGTTGAAATTTCAGGAATACCAATTGCAATCCTCAAAAATGCTGACAGAAAAACAACAAAGTCATAAATTCATACAAAAATTCAAGACTGCAACATCACATATTTTCAAAAAAGTAAACCTACTCACACAAAGACATTGATACATTTACAAAAACCATCAGCCTCTTCTAAATAATTACAGCATTCTCTAGTAATACTCAGAGCTGTTCATTTATAATTATGAATCTTGCAGCTATGACTAAAGCCCCAAATACAGCACACTAGTTAAACCTCAAAAAAATAAAAAAGCTGAAGAAACACACACACACACACACACACACACACACACACACACACACACACACACACACACACACACACACACACACACACACACACACACAATGTTGTTGTTTGTCTTTCGTTTTTTTCCCGGTAAGGGGTCTCCACAGCGGAACTCCAGTCCGCTAATGATTGGCAGTAGATTTTTTACGAAACACCGAGGTGCCAGCTTGACACCCAACCTTCAACGAAGGCATGTCCATTTACGCAGGCATGTCTTTCGAATGCTACCCATCTGCGGGGAGGACCTGCAGACTCCACACAGAAGGCACTCCCAAGCCAAGCCGAGAATCGAACGGGAGAATCTCTTGCTGTGAGGTAACAATGCTACCGCTGTACCACCATGGAACTTACACAATACAAATTCCAAATTCCCCTATTGGAACCAGTTACCAGTGCTGGAAAAGCTAATTAAAGATGAAAGAGGAAACATGAGGAAGAACCTGCTTGCCTCATTCTGACAGAGAAGGAAGAGAAGTAGATGTCCAGAGTTTGAACTCCAAATATAATCACAGGTGAAAACTAGAGATCCCCACTGACACTCTGCCTTAAAGGGAGAGGGGTCTCTTGCAGAAGAAGAAGATATGCACCTCATATATGCTAATCATGTATCACTCCTTGGGACATACAGTTAGGGTAGGGTTGCCAACAATCCAGGATTCACCCGAACAGTGCAGGAATTGATGATTGCCATCCATTGTCCAGGTTAGGACAAAATTTGTCCAGGAATTTGATCCTATATTGCCATAATTAATGTTATTATATATTCATTCCTAGCATACTAATGGAATTGTATTCCATAATCCTGTACTCCTGATCAGTACAGTCTTGCAAGTTAATACAAGTCTGACAACTCAAACTGCAGTAAATATTAATTAAAATTTAAATGACTTAAAAAAAATGTTGGTGTGAAATGCAGTTCAATAGTTTTAGCAGTTTTCAAAATCAGTAGGTAGAAACCAGTCAATTTGTTTTACATTCTTTGGGACTTTGGCACCATAGCTGGTGATGGTTGGTAAGTAACATCTATTTAAAATCTTTGGTGGTAAAAAACGTTTGTCTGCTCATCACTATATGCAAGTAGTACCCATTAATTATGGCATTGTGTTTGAAATTTAGTGAACACTTTAGTAATAGTAACAATTCTGAATCATGGGATTTGGATAATTATGATTCACATAAAAATGGCACTCCTAAGAGAAAGAAGGGAAGGCTGTGTGTTTTCAAGCAAGAGTGGATCACCAAGGATTTTTCAAGGTTATCGAAAATTGATGACCACATGGTAAACTGCGCACTCTGTCAACAGTCCTTTGCTGTCAAATACAAAAAGAAGAAGGGCATTACAACACATGCTGACTTATCCAAGCTCAAGAATGTAGTAATGACACAAAAGCAGTCTCATGCGATTTCTGAGTTTTTGTTCGAAAAAATACGCCAGAAGACGACAGTGTTATTGCAGCAGAACTAACCGCTATTTATCATGGTGTTATGCATCACCGCAGCTACAACAGTCAGGACTGTGGCAACAAGCTTCTGGCAAAGCTATTCCTTGATTCAACCATAGCTTCTAAAATTTCACGTGGCTGTACAAAGGCAGCAAGTTATATTGCAAGCATACTGGGTCTGAGAGTGCAGGAATTTTGACTCAGTGCTATTAAATCTGCTTGTTACTTTGGAATTGGATCAGATGCTTTGAACAAAGGCAATAAGAAGTTATTTCCATTGGCCATTTGCTACTTCTCAAGAACTGAAGGTGTGAAGAACGGACTCGTGGATTATTACCAAGATAATGATGAAACCAGTACAGCAATTGCTGATAGAATTAAAGATATCATTGCAGCTAATAGCCTGTGTTTAGATTCGGTCACCTCATACAGTGCAGACAATGCATTTGTAACCTTCGGAAAACATATGTTGGTATTTTAGAAGTTGCATGTTGTGAATAAAATTTTGATACAAGCAAACTGCAAATGTCATATCTTCAAAATCTGTGTGAAGTTTGATTAAAGGCGTTCAGTTTTGATGTTGGATCAATTGCTATCAAACCTTACAATTCATTCTCAACATCGGCCAAAAACCTGATGAACCTATGGAGTTTTTAAATTTTTTTTTGCAAATGGAATACTGCAAACTGCTACACCACGTGCCTTAACGTTGGTTGAGCCTGCTGCCTGCTATTGACAGATTGTTATGTTGGTCAGCACTATGGTCTTACTTTACATCTCAAGGTCAAGACAAAGTTGCAGCATTACTATGGGATGGGTTTTCCTGTGACAGTGATAATATTCTACCTCAGTGTTCGCTCTGTTTGATTCACAATGTTATGACCCCTCTAATGTTTGGAGTCAAATGCAACTACAGCTGCTAAATTGCATACTATTATGAAAAGTGTGAAGTGCAAGCTGCAACAACGTCAAAGTGACAAATTCTATGGTTCTTTGGGCTATCAACTACTACATTCTGATGTTGCAACTGCAGAAATGAAAAGAAAATTTGAACAAGAAGCAACTCATTTTTTTGATTGCATTCATATTTGCAGAAATGATACAACTATGATGAATTTGTTTTCAAGCATTTTACATTTCTCACGTTAGACAATGACATCCAGTGGCATAAGAATTTTGCATTCCTCGAAAGGTTAGAATTGACATTGTACAGTCAATGGCACAGGTCATTGATAGATGGGTAAATGACATTCAACTGCTTCATATTGTTTCATGTATTCTGTCAATCCAGGTTTGAAGTGCCTTCTGCAAGAGAGTTTTCAGCATAATGAATGAACTTTGGTCTGACAGCAGAAACAGACTAAACACAGACTTGGTGAAAGCAGCATTAATGGTGAAGATAAAATTCAGCATGTCATGCTATGATTTCTGTGAGTTTATTCATTGATGGTTAGCTACTCAAAACTGCCTTTTCTCAGCAAAAGTACTAATTTAAACAACAGTGACTAAAGATCATGTATTTGCTTGAACACTAGTCAATGAATTTGAATCATTTACTGGTGATCGATGTTACTTAACACAATTTGGGTTAATCACTTGTGTTGACTAGTCAAAAACTGCTGTAAGCCTGTAACCTGTATAATGTAAACTTTAAGTACTATGTTTTTGTTTTACTCATGCATGACTGCCATTTTGTGTTATAATACTTGACTATTCCTGTGTCAATAGCACTAGGTCAAACTGTCAAAGCTGTCAAAATCATCCAATGTCCTAGTCATTCAGTATTTCAATACCCTCTATTTTAATGAGAATAAACAACCTTTGGGGTTCAGTATGACAGCCTGACTGGCCATCATGACAAATTGATAATAATGGCCATCAAGCATCTAGGAATGGCAAATTCCAGAGCTGGCAACCCTAGACATACTGGGCATGTGCAGTGGAAACTGAAAGGCCTTAAAAAGAAACCCTCTAACTCTCTTGACACAGGATGGCCTACTCACACTGCTCACCCACTGCTCTGAGGAGGACAAATTGGGCTTTAGGACTCAAAACTCCAATGAAAGAACAGGTTGACTATGTTAATGGGAGTGAGGCTTGACGGTCAACTGTCAGAAAGTGGACATTAGAAGAAAAAAATAATACAACCATAGGTGAAAAAATATTAACAAAATAATGAAACATTTGTAAAAAAACAATACATTGAAATGATAATATGAAAAGCAGTGCCCCCTGTCTGCTTTTAAGAATCTAACTAGTATCTCTCAAACAGTCACTCCTGATGCAATGCAACGATCCTACCTACAAATTATAAAGTAGCTCAAAACATGGGACAACACAGAATATACATAAAACACAATATAAAAGTTCAGCCTCAACACAAATCAATTCTAATCATAACAAACAAAACTTATAAACCACCCCAAACATATGCATATACATCAACAAAAATGAATAAACAATGTCATAAAACAAAACGTACACTCATACAAAAATACAAAACTAATTCACACACATAAAACAATACCACAATAAAAGCAAAGGTATACATATGTATACATATATACGATCCACAACAGACAAAAATAATAAATATATACATATAGGTGCAACCTCCCCCAAAAGATTAAACTATAATACATTATTAATAGATATCAGTAACATGGATACACATCAACAAAAACATAAATAAATGAATAAAAATCCCATTTATGCTATCTACTTTATCCATTATAACACCTTAGACCTGGATATAAAACTAAAAAAAAAATAAAAACATAAAATACCCTATTGGAAATGGATACAGTGACTTAGCTTTTGAAGAAAGCCACAAAAATTCCAGCACAATATGTACAAACCTATATAGCATTTATGCAAACATACAATAAAAAAACAAATAACAGAAAAACCCAAAAGTTAAAAAGTACAGATGTGTAAGTTAACTTACCATTGACAGTAGGTGTTAAAATATATCATTGTTGCAGTAGCCATTTAGCTATATATGACATATCCTGACAAGAATACCTGATGTCTGACCACTCTACTAAAGCTCTGAAGACCCTCCTTACATCCACTCAATCAAATAAGCATACAAGTATAAGAAAAATATGCTGGCACCAAAATTCAGAATTTTCTTACCCTAAAGAGGATGGGTAAAGCCAAACACTCTAGAAAAAAAAATATGTCAAGTAGAAAAATGCCATGTCAGAAAAAGGAACAAAGGTAACGGGAACCCTATCCAGGGTTAGATAGTAAAATAAAAAGGGGTGCTGGAGGGAGAGTGTTAGAACTGCAACAGTAATTTGAACATCCACTGTTGTGGTAGGTTAACTTACATGACTATACTCTGTTCATCATTAGATCACTGTTATGTTTAACGCTCACCAAAAAGAGAGTATACTAGATTGGATCCTTACCAATAACCACGCCCATAAGTATACCACCGGGACCCTTCCCAATGATCTGAGTGACCACCTTGTTACTTTCTTAATTAAACACAAAGTTTCCAGGACAAACCTTCCCTTACATAGACTTGTTAGAAATAAGAAGAAATTTGTTCCACCGCAATTTGTAGCAGAACTCAAGTCTTGCAACTGGTCTAAGCTAAAAACTTTACCCCTTGAGGAGAGTGTGACATTTTTTAATGACACATTCCTAAAGATTCTTGACATTCATGCTCCTAACCGACTTACCAGGACTAAGGTGAAGATAGCTCCCTGGCTAACCAAAGAAACGAAAACCAAAATTAAACTTGGAGACAAAGCCTGGGACAAATGGCGAGCCACCAAGGCACCCCTAGACCATATTAAATTCCAACAACTTAGAAATGAAACTAAAAAAGCCAGCACACTGGACAAAAATAACTATTTCTGTCACCTTCAAGAGAAACACCAGAACAGCCCTAAGAAGTTCTGGGCAGGCTTAAACAATCTCCTCCATCCTGGGAAATCAGCCACTCCTACCCATGAGACTCTTTTTGACAAAAACCCAGAAGTCATAGCTAACACCTTCAACTCCTTCTTTACTGAGACTATTCAATCACTAGCCAATCAACTTCCTCCCCCTTCCCCTCCCCAAACTAATGTTATTGAAGATACATTCCCCTCCTTTAAACTACAGCATATACCCACCTCCTACATCAAAACCTTACTGAAGAAACTTAAACCAACCACCCTCTCGGAAGATCGGCTCCCAGCCGAATACCTGCAAATAGCAGCTGATGCTATAGCCTACCCCATCTCCATCCTGATTAACAGAACCATTACTGGGGCCACTATCCCCACTATTTGGAAAATATCCTACGTAATACCACTCCATAAAGGTGGTTCCTCTACCGAACCATCTAACTATAGACCTATAGCAATTTTATCTCCAATAGCTAAGATCATGGAAAGATGTGTTCATAAACAATTTCTTAATCACCTCTCTCAAAACAATCTTTTGACCAAATCTCAACATGGCTTCAGACCCCATCATAGTACGACCACTGCCCTCCTATCCTTTACTGACTCAATTAATATAAATCATAACAACAAAAAAATATCTTCCGCCTTATTTCTTGACTTGTCAAAAGCCTTTGACATGGTCAATCACCAACTACTTCTACAGACACTAAAAACCTTCCACTTTGATAATTCAGCTCTCAGCTGGTTCCATGCCTATCTCTCTGGAAGGCAACAGGCAGTCCAATGGCAAAATAAACTCTCTCAACCCTTACCTAATACCATAGGAGTTCCACAAGGCTCCATTCTAGGTCCCCTTCTCTTCTCCGTGTTCATAAATGAACTTCACTCAGTTATCCCTCAAGCCACATGCATCCAATACGCAGACGACTCCACCCTTATTTGTTCGAATGCCGCTCTCCCTGATTTACAAGCAATGACCCAACAATGCTTTGCTACAATTGAAAAATGGCTAATAGAGAGGAATCTCATCCTTAATCCTAAAAAAACTAAGCTTTTACTATTCTTTCCCACCTCAGTTTCTCCTCCAGGACAATACTGCCCACTAGCTAATAATATCACCTTCTTCGTTCAGTCTAATAATGGCACCATAACTGAACCTGAGACTAACACTAAACTACTAGGGGTCACTATTGACAATAAACTTAAATTTAACTTGCACATCAGTCAAACCATAAAGACTGTAAATAAGAAACTCGGATCATTGTATAGAATTAAGAACTTCCTCATCCCCATTGCCAAACTAACTATAGCACGTACCCATCTCCTCTCCACGCTACTGTATGCTTCCCCTGTATTCTCTTTCCTCAATATAGGTGACATTAATAAACTCTCCGTGACTTACAATCACATTGCTAGATTCATAACAGGTGCCCCTTATAGAACACATCACTGCCTTAACCTAAAGAAACTTGACTGGTTAGAACTACCAAATATTCTCAAACTTAACCAACTCTCTGAAGCATATAAAATCATTAAGGAACCTGACAAAACCCCCTCACTAAATAATCTACTGACTCCCTACTTCAACCTAAGTAGTCTTCGCTCCTCTAGCAGATTACTGGTCCAAACCATCAAATCCAACAACATGGGAGGGGATGCTCTCTATGCCAATTCTATAGGCAAGGTTTGGAACTCCCTACCTAACAACCTAAGACTCTCCAATTCACTTTCTCAATTTAAAAAACATCTTACCCAATTCCTTAAGGCACATTGGGTATGCCCATGTGTAAATCCAGGCTAGGTCCTGTCATCTACAACACATCCTACACTACTTGAACAAATTGGGTTTCTTCTCAATTTCCTATTCCAACCGACTATTAATCCTACCTTGCTGTATTAAAGCAAGCAGTTTTTTTTTATCATCCCTCAGAACTCTAGAAACGTAATGAACTGGAAACTGTACATAGTTACTGTAATGTCTCTTGAAATGCACAAGTTTTTCAAAGTTGTATTTTAACTGTAATACTGCTATCATCAGCTTAACCATGAATGTATATAATATGTTAACTAGCAATTTTTTTCATCTATGTAATTTGTAAACTTATTTGTATTTTTTCACTGTGGAGCTTTTCTCCCCGGGCCTCCGCTTAAAATGGACATGTATCCAGTCGGACCATCCCGGTCAACAAATGTAAAATAAAATAAATAAAATAAATAAATAAAATAAATGGAATGATTGCCAACACGTAGGAAGATAGGGTGGAGGTGACACGGCCAGACCACAGAAGACCCTGGAGAACAGAAGTGTAGGAAAAGCCTAATCTGAGAAATTCACACAGGTACTGGAGAACTAATGCATCTCTCACATGTGATGGATCCTAGTCTCTATTCTACCATCAATTAAAAATCTCTTCCATTTGGCTAAATATGATTTCCTGGTAGGTTTTCTAGTCGAGTCTATATTAGAACATCGAAATTTCACAATTTCGAATGTTCTAACATCGACCCCTATTCAGCGAACGCTGACAACATCGAACATGCAGAACAGCAATTTTTTTCCGGAACACACACACACAAGCACACCAAACAAACAGCAATCCACACACATACACCTAAAATCTTACAGCTAACCCTGTACTAAACTGTACACACACCACTAACTATCCACTTACCTTAACCCAAACCCTAACCCTAAGGTCCGTCACTATCACACACTCACCTCACCCGCGCCCTAACCCTAACTCATCTAACCCACCCTAACCCTCATGTCCACACAATCGCACACATACCTAACCTGCTCCCTAACCCTAACTCACCTAACCCATGCCCAGTCGCACACTTAACTGAACCCGACCCGTAACTTTCCACCACAGTGCTGAAAATAGCGAAATGACAGAAATGGACAACCGAATTCCTTCCCTAGAAAAAAATTCAGTTTTCTGTCATTTCGCTATTTTCAGCGTTTGCTGAATAGGGGTCAATATTAGAACATTCGAAATTGTGAAATTTCGATGTTCTAATATAGACCCTTCTGGTCTTCTTTAGTACCTGTTGCACATTCTCTGAAAAGAGATACCTAAATGTGATCAAAAGCATATCATCCATACACTCAGATGAAGACTGAGAATGTTTGGGAGGATGAGACATACCTTGTCCTTTGTGAGTAGATCCTTTCTTTGAGGAAGTTTTTGGTAGTTGTCCTTAGACTCCTGGTGCTAGAGAATGGAGAAACAAAGTTGTGTGGGTCAAAATGGAGTTTCAAAAGTCTTTAGTAAGACTTTGTTTATCAGAGAAAGGGGGAAAAGACATAGAGGAGCATTCCTATCCATGTCACAGAAAGGTATTCATTTTCAGCCCTTTCTGCAAGATGTCCTGGCACAGGACTGCTGAAATTGTTTGTTGTGAGAAGGCAAACAGATCTACTTGAGGAGTTCTCCACAGGTGGATAATCTTCAGGAAGATCTCCAGGTATGACATCCATTCATAAGGATCTATTCTGTATCTGCTCAGTGAATCTGCAATTGCTCTTTGTTCTGAAAGAATTTAGCTTGCCTGTAAGAGAGATTTTTCTGAGTTGCCAGCTCCCAAGCAACCATGGCTAGTCTGTACAAGGATTAAGACCCCATTGCCATTTTTTTTACATACCACATAACTGTTGCATTGTCTGTTATAACTAACAGTGGTCCAAGTATCCATATATTTTAATCTCTGCTTTGAGAACCTTTCTAAGGACATAATGTAATTGATGTTTATATGTTTGTGTCTGAAATGAGGCACCCACATGTCCTGGGCTTTGATACTTTGAGACACTGCCCCTCATTCAAAGCTTGTAGTGTCCATTGTGACTAAGAAGGAATGGGAGAGACTTGGATTCAGGTGGAATTTTTGGGCACCAGAGAAGTTCCTTTTTGATGATTTTTTTTTACCAGTATAGGGAATGACACAGGATGTTAGTGTTGGGTCCAAACAGACTTGAGAAACCATTGATTTTTTTTCCTCATGTGGATTCTAGCCTAAGGAAATGGGAGGATGGATGAAGCCATATGACCAAGAATTCTGTGGAACTCCCTTGCTGTAGAACTGCTCTGTTGAGCCAGATCTGGGGTAAAGTAACAATAGGAGGAATCTTTCTGTACAAGGAGGTAAGCTACCATTAGAGAGGTATACAGAAGGCATCCTATTGGTTTTGTAACAAAGACTGCAGAAGAGATTCATGTAGAAGTGAAGGTATTCTAGAGTGTCTTGGGTGGTAATAGCCAGAAAGGGCATTTGTCCAGGTAGGGGAAAATATGAATTTCCTGAAGCTTGCAGAAGGCTTTGACCATCATCATTCTATGAATATCCTTGAAGTGGTAGAGAAACCAAAAGGCAAAGACATACATTAAAAGTGCAATGCCAACTCAAAGAATCTTAGCTAGGGTAGCTTTGTGTGGAAGAAGAGAGAAAAGGACTAGAAGCTTAATGTTTTGAAATTATCTACTCTCTTATAAGAAACACTGTAATAAGGACCACCTGATCCAAAGACCTAAGCTTCCTCTGTGAGATCAAGAACACCTGCTGACATGATAAGTTCTTTACAATGCACTTTTTTTTTTTTTTTTGGAAAAGACCACCTCTGCACATCAAGAAAAGTACCCCCAGACTACTTTCAAAGCTAACTTTCATGACTGGATGGGAAAACTGCAAATTCAAGTCTAGAATCAGTACAAAAGATCTTCTGTCTAAAGGGAACTAGTCTACTCTTTCCACTATAAAGTTAAAATTAGGAAGTGCAATACCCATCAAGGTTACATCTCCCTCATCAATATAAACAAGCAACTCGGGGGCTAATCAAGTCTTCCAAAGCCACACTTAAGGTAGAAATAGCTTCTCAGGCCAATGACAATCACAAGACACTCTTCAGCTATGTCCCCAACCTCAAAGGCAGTAAACAACAAATGTGATGAACTAACTGTAACTGAAATAATCTATATGGTGCCAGAGGATAAAGCAAATCTATTGGATGACAAATTTAGATCCAATTTTACCCCCTCTCTCCCTAAGACACCCCTCTGGAAATACCCTCAACCATAACACCCCAAGTATCATTAGATAAAAGGTCCTCAATGCACTTTCCAAGGCCAACACTGCATCGATGGTCCCCAATCATATTCCTGGATACCTCCTTAAAAGCATGAAACACAACCTATCAGGGTCACTAAAATCAATATTTAACCATGGCCTTCAGACAGAATTCATGCCAAACAAATGGAGGACTGCAGCTGTCATCCCCCTGCACAATAGCAGACGATCTATGGACCCAGCTAACTACAGACCCATAAGTCTGACGTGTGTCATATGCAAAGACCTGGAAAGAATTATCATGGAGATAAACAACAACATAGGAAGCCTTCAGTTACTGGACCTAACTCAATTTGGTTTTGTCAAGGGCAGGTCATGCCTATTCAATCTGGTGGACATCTTCAAGTTCACCAAAGCAATGGGTGAGGACAAAACAGTGCATACTGCCTACCTTGAACTGGCCAAAGCATTTGACACAATACCCCACTTGGACAGTGTAGAGAAACTAACTATATTATGAATAAACTGCTATGCCACTCACTGGAAAGCAGCTCACAGACTGGACGCATAAAGTTTAGACAGGATTCTACCTCGATAAAGACGTCAGCCACTAGCTGATTCCCTCAAGGCTCGGTGCTGGGGTTGCTACTTTTCAGCATTAACTTTTCTGAAGTCAAGGCCCATTTCAAGGGCCCCTGGTTGACCAAGTTTTTAGATGATTGCAAACTAGGTATAGTCACAGAATCCCCCAGTGACACCAGTACCCTCCAAGAAGGCATGGCATGGACTAATAACTGGTGCAAGAACCACAGTTGAAAACACATTGCCAAGAAATGCACAATAATATCGTTTGGGAAAATGGCTACCCCCTGGAAACTACTAAATTGATAATACCCCCCAAGAGTAGACCAAGTGGTCAGGAATTTGGGCTCACATGTAGAGAGCAACATGGACTTTGACCGTCATGCGTCTATGGTAGTAAGGAAGTCATTCTATATTGAGAAAATTATAAACAAGGGTATGGCATCTAGGTTTAGGGGTGTCACTGTTTCTCTGTACTCATCCCTCATTAGACTAGTCATTGAGTGCAATAACCTCTTTGGGATGTGCCCGACCAGGCATATGAAACAAATGGAGCATTCACAGGGGTTCCTCACAAAAAGAATACATGGCTTAAATAACATGTCCTGTGTGGATTGCCTGAAAGCTCTACCCCTGTAATGGGTTACCTACAGACTGCCGATAGGTGATCTATGCCTGGCCTACAAAGCATCCTCTGATGCAGCTCTGATGGACCTGTTCCACAACTGCAAAACAAATAGCATCAGAATTATCTGATCCAGGGACCTAAACCTTGTCAGAAACATAAATAGGACATGTTGGAGGGACAGGCATGTGTCCCAGAGATTACCACTTCTCTGGAACTGGCTTCCTATCCAAGTGAAGCAAAGCTCTTGCCTAACCCAATTCAAGTGTATCTTGGACCTGTGGATGTGGAATCAGAAATGTAATACTTGTCTGGTGCCTATGTCTCTGGTAGAATGAAGCAGTCTATAAATGCCCAAGCCTAAATACACCCCTTAAATAACACTAGGGAATCAAAACCCGTCAGATACATTTAGGAAGAGTGGCTAGGCTTAAAAAGCCCCCCCACCCCGCCTCTCATTTGCTCGTCAGAAATAATATTAGACTCAATCCATCTACCTATGCACCTAAATATCTACAGCCAACCGCTAATTGTGAAATGTTTTATTTTTCTATATCTCACTTGTTTTCTTATTATGGCACAAAATGTTCTTCACTCTAGGCTGGTCACAGCAGGAAAAGGAAAGTTAGGGCTGAGCTATACTTGTATAAAGAGGAAATGGTACAGGGGAACATTATGAAATTTTCAATAGTAAATACTGTGTCAAGCAACATTTAAACGTTTGTCATTTCCAAATTTCCTCAAGTGATTGTGCCCCTTCGTTTTATTCATGACACTACTTTAGTTGTGCATATTCTGTATTATTCACTGAATCCATCACCTACTTGTACAGCACTATCATTAGTTTTAAGCTTATTGTGTCAGCCTGTTAAATTTTCTGTCAGCTTAGACTGATGTCATTATTATTTATTTGTAATTGTGTTATTGTGCAGTGCTCTTGAGTACAGTGTTTTTTTATATGTAAACAGTACTGCTTTTAACTCATTAATGCCTGCCATCAGTAAGATAATTAAATGCAACATTCCTACTTGCCAATAGACAGGATTGCAGTTACCTGCAGCTAAAAGTCAAAAGAAGTCTAAAGAAGAATTAAATGCTGGAAAATATTATCATCTGAATGTGAAAAATAGCCTTTTCCACTTACTTTTCAGATGAAGTAATTTCCACACATTTTATATGCTAAATTTCAACAGCAAGTACCACAAACTCAGTACCATGACTAAGTTACAGCAAAACAGGAATGTTCTAAACATTTTTGCTTTGAAAAATCCTACCACTTTTCCCTTGGAAGATCTTACCTTCCTTTGCAGAGCACATTCCTTAAATACCCAGTTAAATAGAATAAACCTTCATCAACAGACAAATTAGACATGTCATGACAGATTAATATCCCAACATATCTCACACCTTTGGGACAAGCTTCTACTACATGTTAAGCAGGGGATTGTGTTTACCATTTTCAGCCTGAATAATTGGAGGGGCAGTATCAGAGCCTCCCCGACCTACCTTGTGTTACCTTCTATGAAGCTGAAGGGAACTTTTGAGTATTGTTTATTAGCTAGGCTTGCAATGGTCTGTAGAATGATTGCCTCATACTTAAGTTTGAAACTAAAGAAAATGTTTGGGCATGGTCTGCCTTTGAATTATTGACCTGAATGGGACAAGGCAGCTCACACAGCAGTACAGGCATGATTATCACCACAGTGCAATCAGCAGATTTTCCCACAACCCCCTGGTGAAAGTTGCAATCACACATCTAACCATCCAGAGCAGTCAAAGTTTTCATGTGAAGTACTCTACTTGATACGTAAAAACAACCAATTTCAGAGATGGGTGATGCACTAAATAAAGTATATGTCATGCCAGCTGGGGTGATGCACTAAATAAAGTATATGTCATGCCAGCTGGTATTGTTAATATAGCAGTGCAGGTTAAGTCTCTTGGGTGGGGGTTTGCTTTACCACTTTATCTATTTATCTGAAGTAATTTAAAGAAAGTGAAGTCAACTGTACCCCAAGATGCTAAGCAGAGATCCTTTATGAAAATCTAAATTAAAACTAGTAGAGGGATAAATTTAGTCTATCAGAGAAGCTAAGGGTAGCAAGACAGGAAACCTTTTTGGCGAGTAAATGCTGTGGTTTCCTGAGCCTGTTTTGGTGGTTATTTATTTATTTAACATCTGTTTACCGGGAAAGTCTGACTTGGAACAATGCCAATTTTCAGCAGAGGCCTGGGGAGAAAAGCTCCAGACACATGCCTTTGTGACATGGGAGGAAACCAAAGCACCCAGAGGACACCCACATGAATGCAGGGAGGACATGCAGACTCTGCACAGAAGGCACTCCAGCCGAGAATCTAACTGGAGAACCTCTTGCTGTGAGGCAACAACGCAACCACTGCATCATGCCAAAGGGGGCATTATATTCACTGATGCACCTAAAAAAGAATTATTGCAGTGGCAGTATAAATTCCATGGATCTTGATGAGATACACCAAAGGATAAGATATATACGATAGAAGGAGTTCCTAACCATTATAGAAGCATGGTAGTCAAACATAGTTCATTATCAGCATAAGTACCAAAGCCCATGATGACTGGATCTGTTTTAAGTGGAATGCTGAATATGTGTTATAAAATGGTGAAGTCAGATTTGCCAAAAGGAGCTATACTACTAATTTTTGGGATTGGTGGTAAGCCCATAATTAATATGCCAAGAAGTTGTACATTCTAATCCTTGCTGGAGAATACGAGAGACAGTACTGGGTTTCATAATTCTCTCCAATCAGAAATTAACAATACTCTTATCAATTTTCATGTCAGTGTAGTGGATATCAAAGAGGCGAGAACCCAGGACTGACACCTCTGGGACACTGCTAGTGATGTTACTTTCCACAGCAAATACTGCAAACTTTATCATCATTACAGCATTTAGAACTTGGTTGTTGACCGTGTCTTCTGTCTGATAACATTTAATGAGCCATCACAGTTATAGTATTTCTATCATGACAATATGTATATAGCAAAATGCCACAGCTCTGGTGTCTTACGATAGCTTTTCCTACTGCACAACAGTGACATGTTGTTACATACTCCCCCAAGCATTCTAAAATTCAAAGCAGAATATCACAGTGTGAAAATTAATATGATACTACATATGACTTTGCTGAATTATTTTTAAAATACTTACCTTACTTCTGTTATTACAAAGTACAACTCAAAATGCCACAGCTATCCTCAAAACACCCACCCCAATAAATATTTCAGAACAGGGCTTGTTGTTGCACAATTGGACTGTGTTACTGTCGATGTGTATATCCTTTTTTTTTAATTTAATGCTCAATGTTAAGTACAAGTAGTGCTTTTTGCAGACATTTTCAAAAGCATTATCTGGCATGTTAAGAGTAAACGTGTCAAATGTTGCTTTACTCACATGTTTTAACATTCTGCCTACTTGTTCCACATCATTTTAAAGGTAAAGTAAAAAGCCAAATATTGGGAATCTCACATATTGTATTCTTCCTTTACAATAGTTATAACTCAAAAAAATATTTTCATTGAAAAGGACACTCAATATACCGTTCAAAATATCAAAGTACTAATGGTTTGTAAACCAGCACAAAACATTATCTAATTCAGATGAAAACTGTAAATGAACAATTCCCAATGGCAGTGAACTGCACTGGTAAAATACCTCAAAGGAAACGCAGCACAGTGTCAGCAGCCATGGGACAGCTAATATACATTTGTTGAAATAGACTACTAAATGCATTTAGTAGTCTAACTGAGACTTTACCAGACTCGTTTATACTCAGTTGGTTGTAGTTTAGATAAAATGTTTAAACAGATGACCAGTAATCAAACAATAAAAGTTGTGGCATAAAAATACAAACGCTGAAAACATCCCTAAAGATACATGATCTCCCGGGTCGTTGAGGTTAATGTCAAATGAGTTTCATCTTATTTTTATTTATTTCAGTATGGCTTTAATACTAATATGGTTATTTAAACCCAGAAAATAGATGCATTAAAACATTTGTCAGTTATATTCCTCACAATCCAATTCATTGACAGGGTTATTTTCTATAATATCTCTCCTCATGCTATTCAGAACAATAAAAGATCTTTTAAATTTGTTGCATATGACTGGATGTTAAACAGAGCATGTCTGTCATCTTTCACTTAAATAGAGTAATTATGTTCATATTTTATTTCTTTTATCTATATTTCCAGTATGAAATACCTCACAAATGAAGCAAATTGTACAAAGAATTGCAATTAAATTACCCTGGGGCCTCATAAGCTCTTTTGATATTTGCACAACAAAATGAAAGGATGTTGACTACAAATCTACACTGCTTAAAAGCACAGCAAGAAAACGTGCCCTTTACCTGCACTGTATTGTTGTTTTTCAGTCTGGAAGCCTTACTGAAACTCTCGATATAGCATTATTTTTTAACTCTCAAAAAAAACCTTGGGGTGGGAGGTTGGCATAATGGTTAAGGTGTTTTACCTTATAGGCACAAGGTGCAGGTTTTGATTCTCACATGGGGTAACTGGCTAGGCTTAAAATGTCCCACAAGCGCCATCAGCCAAGTAGTAATCTATGAACCTATTTCATTAATGTCTGCACTGGAAGGGATAATTCTCCAATTGTGTTTTATTACAACTCTTTGGACTAGGGTATCCAAAATATAAGTTACCAAGAAGCTTGTGCTCTTACTGACATTGTTATTTCATAACCTAGCCATATAATTAGCTAAACCAGCTATGGCCAGTGGCTAATATAAATAATTCCTGCCATTAACTACTTCACACTCACAATTATCAATTAATTTTAGAGGAGGGGTGGTTTAAAACCTTTTTTGAGCATCTCCTGGAAAAAAAAAAAAAAAAAGAAATCATCTTCTACAGTAGGTCTGTAAGTTCTGACCAACAGTCCCTTAACTACATTCCTTTTAACATATGAAAGATGTATAAACTAATGCTCCAGATAAGAGTTACTGGCCACATTTTTTGCATAAATACTGGTAAAAAAGAATGTTAACTGACATCCTAAAGAAAAGTAACATACCTAAAATTAATACTGTGACAACAGGTCTCCTATCAGATTGTTTCTATTCTATTTTTAGAGAAATCATAAAACCAAAATACAAAGACAGAAATTCTGAAAAGTGATGCATGAAACAAGATACTGTTGAACTAAATATATTCTAAAGGAAGAAATAAACAGTTGGACGTTACAAGCACTATTACGGGTGGCTAATGCCTTCAAAGGAGCACACACTTCTGGATCTTTAAACTTCATTTTATGATTATTTTCTAAATCTATTACATCATTATGTCTGCATGTCTAAGCTTGAAATGTTTTTCTCAAACATCAGTCTGGATCTTGAAAATGAAGTCCCCATATAGATTAAATTAGGTAACTTCATAAAAGCCCTTAGTTCTTATATTTGAAGAACAACACTCCTATAAAATCACACGGATAGAAATTTCTGTTTTCCTTATTAAATTCCCAGCATTAATTTCTGGGTTGATCCTATTTCCTAACGTCTACATCATTGGAAATGTACAAATGATTTGGAAACTCCTCCTCACCCTACAGCTGTTTTTCACTTATCTTGGTTATAACAGAAGTTGCTACTTTCCTGTCATCAGAATGGCAAGAAATAAGTAACAGTAGGCATGGGATATGATTACTTAATATGACGCTGTCCTGTAAAAAAACATAATGCAACATCTGAATTATTAACAACATCATGCAATCTAGGCGAAAAATAATCACCTGAATCTGAATTTAAACAAGTAAAATATTTTACAATCCCCTTTAACCTATTTTCTGCAGCAACATCTATAGGTGCCAACAGCCTTCATTTCCTGTGATTATCTTTAAATAGTTTAGGTTGTCTACATAAAATAGTACCTTTGGATGAGCCACCCACCCAAAAAAATGTCATATATTTACTAGTTATATAGCATTTCATTAACATATTAAACAATATACATTTGATTTGATTCTCCATTGTAGAAATTTCGCATTTTCTAAAAAATTTCTACAAATATGCTACTTGTTTTCAAAATACTACCATGATGCGCAAAGTTCATTAAAACAATACTCCCCTGCCTGCTTTAAATGCTCTAATAACTTTTCTTCATAGAATGGCAGATACCTAATAAAGTGCTTCTGTCTTTTCTTTAAACTATAACATATGACTATGTTATCCCAACATGTTTTAAATTATTTTTAAAAGATCTTTTTCAGTAAATCAAAAAAAATGAAAAACTGAGATTAAGAGGAAGGACAAGAGGAAGCTGCTGCTTAATCTCTGTAATATTATCAAAATTCCTTTGCTTACTTGTCTAAAACAGATGTAAGTTTAAATCATGCAAAAAGGAAAATGCTTAATAAAATCACTCTAGCTCTGAGGCCTAGAAGGATGGGTTCCTAAGTGTGACCCAGATGACCTTACACTGGTTAAGTGGCTTGACTGCATTATGAGACAGATGGGTAGGTCTAGAGTGAGAGACCAGTGTTGCCTCACTCATCCTGGGGTGAAGGAGGAAGTCTGGCCCACATTTATGCCAACACCTATGGCAAAGAGAGTTGTAGAGAATTCAGCAATGTGGTACAGAGTTCTGCTTGGTCCTGCCAAGCTGCATTTACATGGCACCCCTCTTGGGGCATGGGCAAGGGTGTAAAAACCTACAGGGGAAAATGTACCAGGCCTTCATGTCAGCCAGTGAGGGCGGTGTTAGGACAGAAAACAGAAACACTGTTCACGGCTGCCTGCATTATTGCCATGCCATGAACAACTTCCACCTGAGTGATGGCAAATGAATGGGACAGTAGTAGTGGCTATTTGGTCAGCAAGCACAGGGACAAGGGAAAAAAAATAAGGAACTCAATCTGTCAATGGCATGCTTTTTCTTGGGAAAAAAAAACGTTTCTGCTCCTGGTCCACCTGGAATAGAGGGACAAAGACTTGACTCCACACCAGAGAATATATTTTCGATTAGCAGCATGGGTGCTGGAAGGCTCAGGTAGAAGAAGGATGGGAAGGAGCAGCTGCAAGGTAGTAGATTGGTGTGTTGCATTAGCAACACCTACAAAAGTGCAGGTGTATCATCTTAAGTAAGGAGCCTGGTGTACCACTGCAAAATATGCACCACTGGGACAGGAGACCTGAGATGTTTGGTAGCATGCATACATGGTAGCAGTGATGGTGCATAACTCAAGCCAGTGGGGAGACAGAGACTAGAAGTATATATAAAAAGTCCACGTGTTTCAGCTGATAAGTGTACCATTCCTGGCACCCAGCTCCCACTTCCCAGTGGAAATAATGGGTTGCCAAGCTCTCATACCTGGGAGGAACAAATAGGTATGTTGGTTCTTGAGGGTCAATGAGGGAGTGGGACAAAAATAAATAAATAACTCAAACCTTTACTGAAAACAGAAAGTTACAGGTGACAATTCATTCTCTTGAAAGCCTTACCTCTTGAAGATGTTGATGTGTTGCTGTTCTGATTCTGGACTTCTTGTTCCACTTACTGACTGTTCTCTGCTCACAGTTGCTGCATTATCCCAAGTCCTCCTTTGACTGGCTACTTCAACTGCATACGCTTGAGGTCCTCATGTAGAGTCTGGACTCTCTTGGACAAACTGAAATGATAGCTGTTGGCTTTTGTAAATGCCTGTTAACAGAATTAATCAGAACATTAGTTTTCTGGTGATCAACAATATCTAGACTGTTAGTTTAATCACTGGTTTGATTATTTATTACACTTATAACAGTATCAGTTTCATCAGACTAAATTATAAACAGTGATCTATTCATATTAACTTTTATTTCTTAAAAATATCTGTTTTTAAAGGCAGTTATATTTTTCTCATAATTGTCTACTACTGCAAGTAAGTATGTTTTGATTGTGCAATAAACAAAACAGAAGGCAAGTCTGCATGTCTCATTTCATTTTAACAGCTTTTGTTTCATTTTCAGAATATTTCAGGATACAGTCCATATCTTGAAAGCCATCATTCTCCTTTAATTTTTGACATTCTTTTAATATAGTGGTAAGTTTATTATTTTATAAATCTCTAGACCTCTTTTTGAGCCTTTTCCCCTTGTACTTGTTAGCCATCAACCTTCTCTCACAGAGTTTCTGCTCAAAATAGAGCCAGCAACAGGAGATGTCACCCAGGTAGCCATCATGGAAGTTCAGTCTAATACTTTGCCACCTCAAACCAGAAAAAAAACCTTCACCACTGGTCTAAGGGAAGTTGATTTAAAGCCCTTAGACTTGGGCCACCCACATTTAATGGCAGCCCCTAGCTATCTCCAGGCATCTGATAAGTCAAATGCTTCTATCCATATTTCTGATTGTCTGTCCTTACATGTTGGGCTTTTTTTTTAATAAGCAGCTTTGTAAACTTTTGTTTTTAATTGACAGCCAAAATAAATGTAGTCTTTCCTACTGTTGTATTACATTGGGGTACCCATGTGATGCACCAGCAGACTTTAATGAGGCACCTTTGCGCATGTTAATGTCTATGGACACATGTCATGTTTTTTCTGCATTTACATTGGTTAAAGTTCTTTGCTTTTAGTCAGTGATATCACTGCATGGAAAATACACATTTTAAAAGTATTTTTTCTCATATAAGAAGCCAGAAATGTTCTCTGATTGGCATTTTACGCATTACATGCAATGGTTAGTTTTAAAACATCAGAAATCACTTTAATTAACCTAACTTATCCCATGAGGGATCCAGTGTGAATGATGCTGATAGAGAGAACCCCAATACCAGCCGTGTGAAGATTTCTGCTCTACAACCCCAGTCAAAATAACTAAAGACTACAACAGTATAACATTTATCCAGTGCTGAAGGGAGGTAAGTAGACAGCGAATGTAATAGAAACATTTAAGTACCTCAAGGAAACTCACTATGTCCTGGTATGTATCGTAAAAACAGATATGAACTGGAACAAGGAAACTACTGGAAGATTCAAAATGGAAAGATCAAAAGAAAGATGTTAGAAAGCAGCAGCAAAACAGTGGCAACATTCAAGAATTCAAGGTCAGGAATATGACAGTTCTTATGTTGGGAGAAAGAAAAATAAAGCTTTGATTAAAGAGGAGATGCACTTATGAGATTAGGTAGGACTAGTGGTCTATTCAACATTGTCAAATTCTATCTGATGCATATATTAACCCTATAAATAGCTACTGACCTTCACAGAGTTTACTAGGCAAGTAGGTAATGGAAGTAAATTACCAGGACACCCAGAGAAACCCCACACAGAGGAAAGACACTGAGACTTCACATAGAAGGCACCAAGCTGAGAACTACATGGATCAACGTCTTGCTGTGAGGTGACAGTGACACTCACTGTGCCACTGTGTTGTCCTTATCTATTGTCAGAAGGTTTCTATAATGTGTGTGTAGGGGGGGGTAGTCTCTCTGTGTATCCTTTTTATAAAAACTTGTGTATGTACATGTTACAAAGACATGCGCCTGGACCGTTTCTCCCTGAGCCACCGCTGAAAAATTGGCTTTGTTCAAAGTCATACTTTCCCAGTAAACAAATGTTAAATAAATAAAAAAGTGATGACATCTTGACTGAAAAAAACACAGGAAAGGCAAAATGCTTTGAACCTGTCCTTTTAAATGTTAGCTTTTGAAACTGTGAGCCTTGACTTCCTGTTGGACCACATCTTACTCTGCAATACCTCTTTCACAATAGTCCATAAATGGTTTGGGTCTTTATGCTTAAATGGGGGAAATAAGGAAATATTTAAGGTGACCTTTGTGGGTTATCATTTGTTACTCAGAATACAATGAATACCACAGAGACACACTTGCAAGATGCACATATATTTAAACTGCTGAGCATACATCTCAACTGTACAGATTTTCACAGAATGTCCAGATTTTTGCCTCATATTTCTGTTGTGTTCCTCCTAAAATCTGTACCTTTCTGGCAAATATCTGATGACTAAAGTCATTAAATAATAACAAATATTTGAGTTTAAGACTCCACATCTTTCAGAAAATTCATGCTAATGCAAAACCTATTATTCTAACAACTTTCTAAGTTTGTAAGAGCAATATTTAAAAACTGTCTCTATTTGCCCCCCCCCATCATTTTAGGCTTTGTCCAGATTTTTTGTTCTAAGAGGTTGAGAGGTATGTTGCTGAGCTAATAAAAAGAATCAGCTCTGCTTACTTTTGTTTATTTGAATAGCAAAAGTGCATTAAGATATTAAAATAATTAAGTGGACGACTTACATCTGCCAGTGTCAAATTTGCTGAAGGTCAGAACTCACAAAGAATATTTATCAGCAGGAGGCAGGTTAGTTATGTATATGATATAATGTAATCATAACAGATATGAAACTTTCAAAAAGTGCTAGCGCTTTTAAAAAATGTAAACATTGAAGTTGGCACATGCAAATCACCACTTACACTGAGAAAAAAAAAAGTCAGTCTTTTAGATTCTCTGTACTGATTTCCATTTAATCTGAACATGCTGACCTTGTTTTGATGTTACTAAAATGTCTGGCCAGTCATTTCATTTGTGACTCATTTTATCTGACTTTGTTTTCTAATAAAAATTAGACCAATTAATTCCACGTTATGGAAAAAAGTTATGATATTAAGCTTTGAATATAATTCATTTCATGTCATGGGCAACAAGCCTATGATATTTAAACTTTGAATATAATTCATATATTCTAAACCTTTCATTTTTCTGTATAATTTATACCCTTTCAAGATTTCCTAGTTCTCTTTTCTCACTGTTTTCCTGAATACACTAAAAAAATAACTTGTATGTTATGACTGGTTCAACATATTTATGAGACCACTTTCTGCGAAAATCCAGTGGTTGCTTCATTTTCTAAACAATTAGAATTCAGGAAAAAAAAACATGTAAGATATTACATTCAGATATACCCTCACACTTACTCCAATGCACTTTGTGACATAAACCTCTAGAAATAGAAGTGTAATCACCCCTCAGATCTACCAGTTTACTCCCTAACCACTAAAAATAAGAAAAAAATTTGAAACTTATACTGTTAAAAAGTCATATGCAAATACAAATGTGCCTGATTTACAGGAACTTAACAGCTGAAGCCAGATGAAGGTGACATTCGTTCAGAGAAAGACAGTACCAGAGACGGAACATTTAACTCAGCAAAAAGGTTCTTGTAAACCAACTGGCACAGAAAAGCTGTACATGTTAAATCTAAAATCAAAACCGTCTCTAGATGGGTCCAGTGAACCCTGTACTGTGACCTCAGCCAGCTCTCCAAAACCATGAAGTCCTAATGCAGGAATAGCTGATAATGGATGAAGTCCAGTTCCATGCTTTCAAAGGTGATTCCCCTCAGCAGGAATCAGAAAGTTTTAAGCAGCACTTGATGACATTCAGAGACTATAGATATGGGAGTGTACACTGTAGGGACTTTTCCAACTTTCAGTTATAACAACAGCAAGCATCATAATTCAGATGAAATGAATATCAAAAGCTTACTGCTAGGTTTCTCCACTTGTGTATCTAGTGTGTTACATCACAACATGCACCATGGCAGGTGTGCATATGTATCTAAAAATGGTGTCTGATTGATGGAAAAGATGAACCCAGCCACCTGGTTTATAAAGGGGGGAGGTTTACAACATGAGAATGTCTTTTCACCCCTTGCCAGGGATTAAACAGAGTCACCAACACCACACCTCTAGAATTAATAAATCTCAAATAATGATCTTATCAACCAATTCTACAATTTATGTGAATGTTAAATGACAACTATTGTCTACACATAGACATCTTTTCATTGCATTAAAACTGGTCTCACCATCTAATGGTATTGTTTGCTGCTTTTTTCATACTAAAGTGAATCGTTTGAAAGCTTTAATGTTTATTCTCTTCACTTTTACTGTGTACTGACTAATTCTAATGTAATATATTTACAGTAGTGGCTCTAGGTACATCTCACACATTTGCTACAATGTGTTTTAGAAAAGTTACACTGAGAACACTGCCTAGTATACCCCCAACACAGCTTAATGTAGCCCCAAAACCAATCTGTGATGTTCTACTCCTACTTTTACAAAAGTTCTGTTATGCAACCATGACAATTTACTTCACTACTGTTTTCTGAAATGAATTAAATCATAACATTTAATAGTATTTAGCTATAGTATGTTCAGTAAGAGTCACATTTACTGCATTTGACAGGACGTTATAACATTAGTTAAGCCAGGCTACTAGCTTGGGGAGGTGGTCAAGCGGCTCTGCTACCCATCTTATAAGCCTGATCAGTTCCCTCTGAATGGAAGGCATGCCAATGTACAAGTACAGTTGAGAGGCTTTGTCCTGATTACATTATCTTCTTTTTGGGAGGTGGGGGGGGTGGGTCACGGTATTCCTCAAATAAATCCTTGTTGGAGATTAGTGACACCACAGGAGTAGTTAAGAAAGCCTCCAAAAAGCAGCAGAGTTCAGTTTGGGTAGTGAATCTCTTGCATAAATAACTAACTGTCCTATATACAGACCACTGTATATATAGGTGTAGGCAGACACAAATAAAAGGAACTACCACAGGCACATAAAGGATATTCATCTTCTGCAAGATATAAGCCTCAATATACCTCCTAAAGAATATCAGCCAAATGATAAAGCAGATGCTGAGAACATACACAATTAGTAAAAATAAAAAAAGTTAGTTGATTAGCCAGACAAGGCGAGACACTTTCTATATTAAAAATGCTATCTGCTTAGCCAAAGAGGAAACTCCCCTTTCAATAGCCATGTTGGCAGACATTTCATAGGTCCATAGGTATTTACTAGACTAACAACCATAAGGGCGTTTTTGAGCATAGGCATGCATCCTGAATCTCTGATAGTTTCTGATACCCTTGGCAAGTGTAAGCAGAGGCTTGGGAGGTGAAACATTTACAAGCAGGGGCCTGGGAGATTAACCATTTACAGTCTGTCTGTGTCTATTAGAGAAATATGTGCCAAACTAGGGATGAATTTCCTATTCCCCATCCAATTGTCCAAGTTACACTTGAATTGGCTTAGGAAGGAACTCTGCTTCACATAGACGGGGAGCCTGTTCCCAAGAAGGGGTAGTCTCTAGGACACATACCTGTCTCTCTAGTAAGTCCTGTTCATTTCATAGGCAAGGTTTAAGTCTTTAGAACAGGTAATTCTGGTGCTGTTTGTTTTGCAGACATGCAGGAAGTCCATCAGACTGGGGTCTGACAGGGCCTTGTATGCCAGGCGTAGATCTCCCCTCAACAGTATGTAGGAGACAGAGTACAGGGATTTGGCCTTGAGGCAGTCTGCATAGGATAACTTACTTATGACATGTATTCCTTTAGTGAGGAATCTCTGTGGATGTTGCAATTGTTAGATATGCCTGGTTAGGTACATACCAAAGGAGACATTGTACTCAATGATAAGTCTGATGAATGCCAAATACAGTGGAACAATTACTTCCCTGGACCTAGATGCCATACCTTTGTTAATTTATTTAACTCTTTTCTAATTATACTTTTGTGTACTTTTTCAAGATATTATATAACAGTGATGGCAGACTAATTACTTGTAGTTTCTACGGTACTAATAATGCAATTTTAATACACTAATAGCAGCCAAACTTTTCCAACTACCCACTACTTTAAGACACATATCCAAGGCATCTGTAAAATATGCATGAAATTACTGTACTCTACACAATTGTTTAGAATGGATCAATACCAGGGGTGTCCAACAGGTGGCCCTACGACCACATTCGATCCCACCAAAACATTTATCTGGCCCTTAGTATGTCCTATAACATACTGCTTTGAAGAGACAGTTATATGCTGGATATGGCAATGTGACCCCCCAAACCTTGTGAAGTATGGTAAGTGGCCCCTGTGCCAAAAAGGTTGGACAACCCTGATCTATACATTTGCAACATCCTTCCAAATGCAACAGCAAAGTGTTTCAGATTTTTAACCAAGCAATCTTCGTCTGTACCAGAAATACAAGAAAATCTTCCAGTCTTCCAAGTTTATCTGCTATATGTTCTGCATTTCCCTCACATATAACCAAATCTCTGCTACAAAGTCACTTATACTAGTGGTTATCTTGCTGATTTTTGTCTTTATCTTCCCGGAAAGTCTGACTGGCAAATACCCATTTTCAGTGGAGGCCCAGGAATAAGGGCTCCATTTGTTTATATTGCATTACACTTACTTCCAGTTAAACACAGAGTAGTTACATTTCTATTTTCATTTACACACAGTGAGTGGTAGGACTATGTGTAGTCAAATTTATGCATTCTAAGATTTTACAGTTAGATTGTAAAGAAAAAGCCCACGTTCAACTTAGTGGATTGTACAGGCAGCAGTTAAGTATAAAAATAATTTTGGCATTGCAGTGAGAGGTTGAGTGCATTCTGTTTAAGGAGAGTATTGTATGGTAAGCACCAAGTCTTAACCTGGTGATGAGCATGTGCACGACTAGAACTGGTTAAGATATTGTTAAAGCAGTGATTTAAAACTATTGAGTTTGTTGGAGAGGTTTTATGAGGATACTATTCCAGAGTTTAGCAACATATTGGGAGTACAGTGAGTCTCCTACAACATTATTTTACTTATTTGTGAGTAGCATAAATTTGTTACTGGAAAGGATTGCTGGACAATAGGACACTAAAGTTTTGTAGTGCTGGGCATGTTTCTGGATAATGAATGAGTTTGTGTGCTGTAGTTAGTTGGAAATATGTTAGATAGTTGTGCAGTTCAAGCCAGTTTAATTGCTTTAAGCTATGACAATGGTGGGTCCTATGAGGGAGATGGGTGACAAATTTAGCTATTTTATTATAGCAGGAGGCAAGTTTCTTTCTTTGAGTATTGTTTAAGTTTGTGAGGATAGGAGATGAGAGTTGGCAATAAGAAGGTGATGGCTAGAGTTTTTCTTGCAGTATTTGTAAGGAATCCATTGATCCTACAAAGGGAGCCTAGTTTATGGTGTGTAGATTTAATGGTGTGCAGTATATGCTGGTCATATTTGAGACTGTCATTATTATTACAATGCCTTGAAGTTTACTGTGAAGTACAGTTTCAATTACATTATTATTTGCTGAATTTATGGTAAAAGATTGCTATTGATTTGGCAACTTTTTGAGGTAAAAATGATTAACTTAATTTTCTTGGGGTTGAGTAGGAGGTCTGATTCTTTGGTCCAGGTTTCTACAGAGGAGAAAGATTTTTGGGTAGTGTCTTGGACCTTACTTATTGTTGAGGCCGCAGATATTAATGTTGACTCATCTGCATACTGAATTAAAATAGCATGGTGAGTGGAGGTGTGGAGATTTTTAATATATATGTTAAATATAACAGGACCCAGGACAGAGCTCTGAGGGACACCTGTAGTAACTGGTTGAAAGAATGAGTAGGTTTGCTGCCATTTAACGGCTAGATAGGTTACTAAGAAACCATGACAAGGAGTATTGTGAAAGTCCCATTAAGAAGAGATGAATAAGCAGTTCCCGGTGTGAGACAGTATCACATGCCTTTGACAAGTCTAAGAACATGGTGGACACAAACAGACCATTACTTCTATGTTGGGTTATTATATGGGGAAAATGTAGTAGAGCTGTAGTGGTTCTGTGTTGGGGCCTAAAGCCATGTTGTGTTTCTGAGAGCAGGTTATTTGATATTACATATTGCAAAACCACTTTTGCTTCTTCAGAACATACTCAACAACTAAAACACCATGAACTAAATACAAATATACTATTCCCCGGGCCACCCCTTTTGGGAAAGTGCTCATCATTTTTTATTAAAGTCTTGGCTTGTTTTATGCACTTGCTGTGTTTCTGCTGTGTTTTTTTGTTGTTTGTTTTCCATTGAATTTTTAGAACCGAACAGTTCATTGCAGAGGATGTACTTTTTCTTTTTGACTGCTAAAATATATTAATGTTATTTTTGTTTTGGCTGGGGTGCCTTCTGTGTGGAGTCTGTGTTCGCATGGGTTTCCTCTCACATTCCAAAGACACGCAGTAAGTGGACTGGATAGTCTAACTTGGCCATAGGTGTGAACGTGTGGTGTAGAAGAACTACCATGACAGGACTAGCTACCTGGCAGTATAAACCTTGGCTCTAGATGACTGTCACTATTCAAGTGACACCCTGACCCAATGGCAAAAATGGGAAAAGGGGTTGTGGATGGATGGCTTGATGGATTTAATATTTTTTCAGTTCTACTTACAAATCTTGGTCAGTCACTGTAATAAATGGGTTTATTACCGTAATAGCTTTCACTATGTCCTAATTGATTCCCTATATCATTTCCAAATGTTATCCCCATTAGTGTGTTGCCTTACTAATGGATATACTCCATATTCATTAAATAACAGTATAAACCCCCCCTCTACCAAAACTTTAGAAAAGACTTGATCATTTTCAAGTGTGTAATTATGGAACACCAAATCTCATCCTCCTTATACTGTGGGACTGACATCACTCACACTTCATACACACAAATACCTGCCTTCTGCATATTATTATTATCCATAAGCATCCTTGAACCACAAACATTTGTCTGTATATGGCCTGTCAGCTGACATAAGCACTGCAGTACATTCAGTCACGTTTCTAATAATACATACTCTAAGGATGTTAGTTGTACATTACAGTTTCACAATTACTAATATATTTATATTGTACTCAAGGATGACTAACGGAATGAGGTGCTTGTGGTGATTTACAAGGCTGCATAGAAAAGTTAAAAAGAGAAAAAAGCCAATGTGGTAGATAGGAATGTGCAGTTAATTAGGGCAAAAAAGAGGCCCTTCAGGAAGGGGAAAGGAGGGATGAAGAGCTGAAGGAAACACAGCCCTTTGGAGGTTAGTAGAAGGTCAACAAAAACAGTAACATCAGCAAAGGTTAAAGTAGCAAAAGCTAAATCATCATTGAAGACTTGAATGTCATTTTACCATCACTAAAACTGATGCTGTAATATGAGCAAAAGATTATTGACATCAGAAATTGGCTTTGCTTCTGGTGTCATTCACAGGAGGACAAGGTATATAGTCCTAACTGTTTTGGCAACGATGGCCAGCGCCTTCCACCCAAAAGGCTTTTGTATACTGGCTTAAACCTTTCCTACCCCCACAGTACCTTTTTTTCGGCAATGTCAGTCTTCAACAGCTTCCAACACGACAAAACAGAATCTGTGTAACATAAAGGTTTTCCTGCTGAATGCCAGGAGCCGTAGCAAAAAATAAATAAATAATTTCCTGAAAGCACTCCTAATCCTGGAAAAAAAATAATATATGCATTGTCCTAGAGACCTGGTTCAAGACCATTGAGAGTATCTCATCAGTGCAGAATTTCAGCTTCTACCACACAATCAGGCCCATCACATGAGATAAATGGACTGACACTAAAGGAAGTGCTGTCTCCATATTAAAAAAAAATACTTCACATTCAGACTAGTTAGGCTAGATACGACCTACCTCCCCATGCCCACCCTCAGCCCAGAACTCCTACCTAAGTAGTATTATGTCCCTAAGCATTGAGCATTAAGCCAAACATTCTCCGAAGGGACTTCAACTACCTATCCATCAACTGAGAGAAGTATACATCCTGTAACATGTATGTCCATAGATTTCTAAACTTTATCAATACAAATTCTTAGAACAGATGGTCCACACATCAACTAGGGGAGATAAAATCCTGGACTTGGTCTTCATATGTATCACAGAGAATACTGGAACTGCCTTTCACTCCACATAAAACAAAGTAATTCTCTGAAGATACTCAGCATAATATGGATGAATGGATTGATAATGGGAAATTCACTCCTGGTTTATTACTCTTTTCCCTCACGGATAAGGGAAACATGTAAATGCTATGCATATGTCTGGGTTATTTGTACTTAAAATAAAAGGTCTAAAATCTTAAAGGGAATGTATGACTAGATTTCTAACAATCCTCATGGATAAATAGTCTAGTAAGGCCCAATGAATCTAAAAGGTAGTTAACAGACTGGATCAAGAGAGGAAACTAGTTGTTTTAAGTGCATAGCATAAGTGAGGAAGGGAGGGATAGAATTAGCCAGGCTAAGCAAAAATGGGAGCAAAAATTTTAAAAAATTAGGAAAAAGAGCAGAAACGTTAAATGAATGCTTTGCTTCTATCTTCCCAAAGGAAAGGTGGATAAGGTGGGAGGGTGGCCTAATGGTTGAGGTGTTTGCCCTACAAATACAAGGTACAGGGTTTGAGTCTTACAAGGGATAATTCTCAAGGCTTAAAATGGCTCCCAAGGCACTTAG
>NC_056748.1:662053016-662055516 GCF_019279795.1 Protopterus annectens
ATGGGCCACATATACTAAATTCCTGGTTTCACAATCACCACTTACTCTCATTTCCCAAAGGCGTCCAGTATCTGGGTGCCTAAAAAATCTAGATTCATCTATATATGTACACTGTTTACATTTACCACACTTTTTTGTATTGCAAAATTCATATTTCTCCTTGAGCTCATATGCGCTTACTGAAAGATTACGATAACATAACTTTTGCTTAAGATTCTTGGTATTCTTATATACATAATTGGGATAGTCCCCTACTATCCCCCTAGTTTTTTCATCTATTAACAAAATATGCCAATTTCTTTCGATAGCTTCTTGAACTCTATGTATATTATTTCCATAAGGTAACACAAAATTCAAGTTATCCCTTCTTACATTAACTTTTTGTTGTCTGACCCCAGCGATATTTGAATAATATGGTTTGGCCACAGTATCTCTATTTGCACAGACCTCTTTACAAATCTGTTCTATAGCCAATTCCTCATAGCCCCTTGCCATAAGATCTTTCTTTAGCCTATTCAATTCTATTGTTAACTTATTGTCATCACAGCATAAACGTGCAAGCCTCAAGGCCTGTCCTTTTATAACATTATTGAACAATCTGGGGTTATGCATGCTTGTACGGTGTAAGTATGCTGGGCAAAAACAGGGTTTCCTGTAAATCTCCATAGTTAAACCATTCCCCTCCTTCATTACGGTAACATCTAGATAATTTATTTTAGTGCATGAGTATTCCATAGTGAATTTCAAAAAATCACTACTACCATTAACGTACTCATAGAAGCATTTTAGTTCTTGCTCTGTACCTTTCCAAATTAGGATGAGGTCATCGACAAAACGTCGATGAAACACCACATTAGGCTGATCTACTAACTTCTCCTTCTCCCATGCGGCCATGATCAAATTGGCATACGCATTGGCACAACTTGTACCCATTGCTATGCCTTTCTTTTGCTTATATAGCCTATCATGGAAAATAAAGATACTATTTTCCAACACTAATTCAGTTAGAAAGCATAAAAAAAGCATAAAAAATTTGCTTTAACCTTATCCATACCACCATCCGTTATTAATAAATCATTTAGTAAAGGAATACCTATTTCATTTGGTATACTCGTAAAGAGCTATTCTACATCCATAGTAACTAGTAACAAGTTTGTCACATCCCCATACTCTTGCATGAACTCATGTAGCTCTTTCAAAAACTGCTCAGTATCTTTCAAAACTTGCTGGTATTTAATCAAGACATTTTTCAATTCATTGTCTAAATATAACGAAACAGCCTCCGTTATCCACCCAGCCCCCGCTACTATAGGTCTAAACTTGGGTAGCGTTGGGTGTTTATGTATTTTGGGCCCATGAAGTTGGGGAATTATAGGATAATACACTTTAAAAAACTCATGCATCTCATCAGTTAACACTCTCATGTTTTTACATTCCAACAATGCCTTATTAATATTATCTATTATTCTAGACACCTCAGTCATATCAATCGCCTCATAGGCGTCCGTATTAAGCATGTCCTCCATGATGCTCAAATAATAACAAGTGTCCATGATAACAATCGGTCCTCCCTTGTCAGAAGGTCTTATAATAATGTCAGCATTATTCCTCAATTCTTTCATGGTTTTAAGCTCTTCCTTGGTTACATTAGATTCACATTGACCATTATCAAACATACTATCATTGTACAAAGTATTCTCAAGAGCTTTGAGGAAAGTATCTACATTCGCTGGTAGGTGTGGTAAGAACGAACTTTTCTTCTTTAATTTCATATCCACATCTACATTAGAACCCAATGCCATTTTTAAAGCAACATTTCTAACAAAAATGCGTGCTGAAATAATGGCTTCACTTAAGTCAATATTGCTACTGGGTATAAACCCTAACCCCTTGTTAAGGAGTTGTATTTCTATTTCTGAAAGGACGTAACATGAAATGTTCCAAACTAGACCCTTTGAGTCCACATTTTTTTGAGTGTACGCACCTGCTGCTGTTGTTGGGGTGCTTCTTTCCGCTTTTGTCCCCTCTGCGTATCTGAGTCCATTGATTTCTTCCTTCCTATCCTGATTGGTAGTGGAAAAACCGGAGGATCCTGTCCAGATACACCATCAGTTAACAGTTTTCTCCTCACATCATTATCCATTCGAACAGTTGTACATTCACTCCCTGGCGCATCTCCCTGCACGTCAGTAGGTGTTGAATAAATAGAACCCACAGCCTGTGGTGAACTCAAGGCCTCAATAATATCAGCTGCATTCGTAGTCAAGCCCATATTGGATGCACTGTCATCACATTGCTTCATCCTATCAGCCTTATTCATTTGTTTCGCTTCTGTAGTAGACGTAGTAGATGTTGTTCTCCTTACCATTCCCTTCCTTTGTTGACGGGCCCCTTGCCCTGTGTTGTTCTGTTGCATATTATTAAGACCATCTGTTTTCTCATTTTCCTTTGGCCATAGAAAAACATTCTGTTTAGAAAAATCATCCAAGTCCCTGTTTAA